>NC_088400.1:20665710-20670710 GCF_034236695.1 Oncorhynchus nerka
ACTCCTTGCTGTCCCCTGTCCACCTGGCCGTGCTGCTGCTCCAGTTTCAACTGTTCTGCCTGTGGCTATGGAATCCTGACCTGTTCAACGGACGTGCTACCTGTCCCAGACTTGCTGTTTTCAAATCTCTAGAGACAGCAGGAGTGGTAGAGATACTCTTAATGATCGGCTATGAAAAGCCAACTGACATTTACTCCTGAGGTGCTGACTTGCTGCACCCTCGACAACTACTGTGATTATGTTTATTTGACCATGCTGATCATTTATGAACATCTGAACATCTTGGCCATGTTCTGTTATAATCTCCACCCGGCACAGCCAGAAGAGGACTGGCCACCCCTCATAGCCTGGTTCCTCTCGAGGTTTCTTCCTAGGTTTTGGCCTTTCTTGGGAGTTTTTCCTAGCCACCGTGCTTCTACACCTGCATTGCTTGCTGTTTGGGGTTTTAGGCTGGGTTTCTGTAGAGCACTTTGAGATATCAGCTGATGTACGAAGGGCTATATAAATACATTTGATTTGATTCGATTTGAATGGACCAGGGATGAACTGAATGGACTGGAGATTAACTGAATAGATCAGGGATGAACTGAATAGATCAGGGATTAACTGAATAGATCAGGGATGTACTGAATGGACCAGGGATGAACTGAATGGACCGGAGATGAACTGAATAGATCAGGGATGAACTGAATGGACCAGGGATGAACTGAATGGACTGGAGATGAACTGAATGGATCAGGGATGAACTGAATAGATCAGGGATGAACTGAAAAGATCAGGAATGAACTGAATGGACCAGGGATGACCTGAATGGACCAGGGTTTAACTGAATAGATCAGGGATGAACTGAATAGACCAGGGATGAACTGAATAGATCAGGGGTGATCTGAATGGACCAGGGATGAACTGAATGGACCAGGGATGACCTGAATGGACCAGGGATAACCTGAATGGACCAGGGTTTAACTGAATAGATCAGGGATGAACTGAATAGATCAGGGGTGATCTGAATGGACCAGGGATGAACTGAATGGACCAGGGATGACCTGAATGGACCAGGGATAACCTGAATAGATCAGGGATGAACTGAATGGATCAAGAAGTTCTATTAAATTAAATGGTTTGAAGAGAATAAGTGATGATGGAGCAGTTAGTTGTTTGACTGACAAATAGCCTGAAAGAGTTTTCCTTTACCTCTCATTATCTTCTTTCAGCCTCTCTAATTCTCTTTCTCTCTCTGCCTGCTTTTGCACCTCTCCCTCCATCTTCTCTCTCTCCATTTTCATCTCTCTTTTTGTCTCCTCCATCTGGGATTTGAGGCCCAGGAGCTCCTGATACCTGGAGAATATGAAGGTGTTATGAACATTGGTATGAACTATACGTAAACGCTCATTAAGGTATCATGATTGATTTCATAAACTTTATTTCATCAGGGTTGTTTCACCAGTCAGTGTATTCAATGGCATATGGAGTTTCATAAAGTTTCATAAAGTTAACAATGTCTTATGTATACTTTTTTAAATGAAGTGTTACTTGGTGTTCACTACCCTCCCTCCATCTCCCTGTGTTCTCTATGTTCCCTCCATCTCCCTGTGTTCTCTATGTTCCCTCCATCTCCCTGTGTTCTCTATGTTCCCTCCATCTCCCTGTGTTCTCTATGTTCCCTCCATCTCCCTGTGTTCTCTATGTTCCCTCCATCTCTCTGTGTTCCCTACCTTCCCTCCAGCTCCCTGTGTTCCCCACCTCCCCTCCAGCTCCCTGTGTTTTCTACCTTCCCTCCAGCTCTCTGTGTTCCCTACCTTCCCTCCAGCACCCTGTGTTCCCTACCTTCCCTCCAGCTCCCTGTGTTCCCCACCTCCCCTCCAGCTCCCTGTGTTTTCTACCTTCCCTCCAGCTCTCTGTGTTCCCTACCTCCCCTCCAGCTCCCTGTGTTCCCCACCTCCCCTCCAGCTCCCTGTGTTTTCTACCTTCCCTCCAGCTCTCTGTGTTCCCTACCTTCCCTCCAGCTCCCTGTGTTCCTTCCCTTCCCTCCAGTTCCCTGTGTTTTCTACCTTCCCTCCAGCTCTCTGTGTTCCCTACATTCCCTCCAGCTCCCTGTGTTCCCTACCTTCCCTCCAGCTCCCTGTGTTCCCCACCTCCCCTCCAGCTCCCTGTGTTTTCTACCTTCCCTCCAGCTCCCTGTGCTCCCTAACCACCCTCCAGTGTTCACTACCTTCCCTCCAGCTCCCTGGGTCCCTACCTTCCCTCCAGCTCCCTGTGTTCCCTACCTTCCCTCCAGCTCCCTGTGTTCCCCACCTCCCCTCCAGCTCCCTGTGTTTTCTACCTTCCCTCCAGCTCCCTGTGTTTTCTACCTTCCCTCCAGCTCCCTGTGTTTTCTACCTTTCCCCAGCTCCCTGTGCTCCCTAACCACCCTCCAGCTCCCTGTGTTCCCTACCTTCCCTCCAGCTCCCTGTGTTCCCTACCTTCCCTCCAGCTCCCTGTGTTCCCTACCTTCCCTCCAGCTCCCTGTGTTCCCTACCTTCCCTCCAGCTCCCTGTGTTCCCTACCTTCCCTCCAGCTCCCTGTGTTCCCTACCTTCCCTCCAGCATTCTCTATCTTTCAACCAGCTCCCTGTGTTCCCTACCTTCCCTCCAGCATTCTCTATCTTTCAACCAGCTCCCTGTGTTCCCTATCTTCCCTCCAGCTCCCTGTGTTCCCTACCTTCCCTCCAGCTCCCTGTGTTCCCTACCTTCCCTCCAGCTCCCTGTGTTCCCTACCTTCCCTCCAGCTCCCTGTGTTCCCTATCCTCCCTCCAGCTCCCTGTGTTCCCTACCTTTCCTCCAGATCCCTGTGTTCCCTACCTTCCCTCCAGATCCCTGTGTTCCCTTCCCTTCCCTCCAGATCCCTGTGTTCCCTTCCCTTCCCTCCAGATCCCTGTGTTCCCTACCTTCCCTCCAGATCCCTGTGTTCCCTACCTTCCCTCCAGCTCCCTGTGTTCCCTACCTTCCCTCCAGCTCCCTGTGCTCCCTAACCACCCTCCAGTGTTCCCTACCTTTCCTCCAGATCCCTGTGTTCCCTACCTTCCCTCCAGATCCCTGTGTTCCCTTCCCTTCCCTCCAGATCCCTGTGTTCCCTTCCCTTCCCTCCAGATCCCTGTGTTCCCTACCTTCCCTCCAGATCCCTGTGTTCCCTACCTTCCCTCCAGCTCCCTGTGTTCCCTACCTTCCCTCCAGCTCCCTGTGCTCCCTAACCACCCTCCAGTGTTCACTACCTTCCCTCCAGCTCCCTGTGTTCCCTACCTTCCCTCCAGCTCCCTGTGTTCCCTACCTTCCCTCCTGTCTCAGCCTCCAGTATTTATGCTGCAGTAGTTTATGTGTCGGGGGGCTGGGGTCAGTTTGTTATATCTGGAGTACTTCTCCTGTCCTATTCGGTGTCCTGTGTGAATCTAAGTGTGCGTTCTCTAATTCTCTCCTTCTCTCTTTCTTTCTCTCTCTCGGAGGACCTGAGCCCTAGGACCATGCCCCAGGACTACCTGACATGATGACTCCTTGCTGTCCCCAGTCCACCTGGCCATGCTGCTGCTCCAGTTTCAACTGACCTGAGCCCTAGGACCATGCCCCAGGACTACCTGACATGATGACTCCTTGCTGTCCCCAGTCCACCTGGCCATGCTGCTGCTCCAGTTTCAACTGTTCTGCCTTACTATTATTCGACCATGCTGGTCATTTATGAACATTTGAACATCTTGGCCATGTTCTGTTATAATCTCCACCCGGCACAGCCAGAAGAGGACTGGCCACCCCACATAGCCTGGTTCCTCTCTAGGTTTCTTCCTAGGTTTTGGCCTTTCTAGGGAGTTTTTCCTAGCCACCGTGCTTCTACACCTGCATTGCTTGCTGTTTGGGGTTTTAGGCTGGGTTTCTGTACAGCACTTTGAGATATCAGCTGATGTACGAAGGGCTATATAAATACATTTGATTTGATTTGATTCCCTCCAGCTCCCTGTGTTCCCTACCTTCCCTCCAGCTCCCTGTGCTCCCTAACCACCCTCCAGTGTTCACTACCTTCCCTCCAGCTCGCTGTGTTCCCTACCTTCCCTCCAGCATTCTCTATCTTTCAACCAGCTCCCTGTGTTACCTTCCCTTCCCTCCAGATCCCTGTGTTCCCTTCCCTTCCCTACAGATCCCTGTGTTCCCTACCTTCCCTCCAGATCCCTGTGTTCCCTACCTTCCCTCCAGATCCCTGTGTTCCCTACCTTCCCTCCAGATCCCTGTGTTCCCTTCCCTTCCCTCCAGATCCCTGTGTTCCCTTCCCTTCCCTCCAGATCCCTGTGTTCCCTACCTTCCTTCCAGATCCCTGTGTTCCCTACCTTCCCTCCAGATCCCTGTGTTCCTTACCTTCCCTCCAGATCCCTGTGCTGTGTCTCCAGGTTACGGTTGCTGGTCCTCAGATGGGAGTGTCTATCCAGCAGCTCCTCTAGCTCTGCCTCCTGCCTCTGCTGCAGCGCTGTCATTCGCTCCTGGTCCCTCCTCAGCCCCTCCGTCCTGACCAATGACTCCTCATGTTCCCTGGCCCACACCTTAGACTCCGCCTCCAAAGCAGCACACCTGGCCTCGCTCTTGCTGCACCTCGCCAACGCTGCTGCATGCTGGAAGCTCAGGGACGCCTCCTCCACCTGGGAGAGGAGGGGGATGTTGGAAATCAAACACTGTGACACTCGGACAGTATTACAGTCTCTGAAGTGGCGAAAGGCCACAGTTTCAGTATATAAAACAATAGTAGCTGTATGATACCTGTAGCTGAGTGTTGAGTGTCTGCAGCTTGGTGCAGGTCTCCTGCAGGCTGATGGAGTGATGATGCAGGGTGTCTATCTGCTCCCTCAGGTGGCTACCGGCTGACTGGGACTGAGACAGCTGGCATAGCAACACCTCCCGCTCCGCGCCCACCGCTGCATTCTGAGGGGGAGGTGAGAAAGAGATGATTTGACTTGAGACAATTGACAATCCCATGACAAGTTGTCA
>NC_088400.1:20993210-21170710 GCF_034236695.1 Oncorhynchus nerka
CAATATATATATATATTTATGCTCAGTGTGTCGTCTTGATCGCTGTTAGTTTCTGTTGGACAGTTTTCGTCCTCTCTCTCTCTCTCTCTCTCTCTCTCTCTCTCTCTCTCTCTCTCTCTCTCTCTGTGGTTAGGATGGATCGTTCAGAGTAACATTAATTAGTTTCGTTATAGAATTAACTTCTTGCGTCGAGCCATCCCGGATCCGGGATCGTGACTACAGCCTCAAGCCCATTACCATAACACAACGTTAACTATTCATGAAAATCACAAATGAAATGAAATCAATATGCTAGCTCTCAAGCTTACCCTTTTGTTAACAACACTGTCATCTCAGATTTTCAAATTATGCTTCTCAACCATAGCAAAACAAGCATTTGTGTAACAGTATTGATAGCTAGCGTAGCATTTAGCGTAGCATTTAGCGTTAGCATTCAGCAGGCAACATTTTCACAAAAACCAGAAAAGCATTCAAATAAAATAATTTACCTTTGAAGAACTTCGGATGTTTTCAATGAGGAGACTCTCAGTTAGATAGCAAATGTTCCGTTTTTCCTGAAAGATTATTTGTTTAGGACAAATTGCTCCGTTTTCTGCGTCACGTTTAGCTACGAAAAAAACCTGTATCCAGGATTGTGTAAATCTATCCGCAAGCTCATTAGCATAACGCAACGTTAACTATTCATGAAAATCGCAAATGAAATGAAATAAATCTATTTGCTCTCAAGCTTAGCCTTTTGTTAACAACACTGTCATCTCAGATTTTCAAAATATGCTTCTCAACCATAGCAAAACAAGCATTTGTGTAACAGTATTGCTAGCCTAGCATAGGATTATGCCTGTCATTCAGCATGCAACATTTTCACAAAAACCAGAAAAGCATTCAAATAAAATCATTTACCTTTGAAGAACTTCAGATGTTTTCAATAAGGAGACTCTCAGTTAGATAGCAAATGTTCAGGTTTTACAAAAATATTATTTGTGTTGACAAATCGCTCCGTTTTCTTCATCACGTTTGGGTAAGAAAAGAAAATTAAGTCATTAAAACGCAAACTTTTTTCCAAATTAACTCCATAATATCGACAGAAACATGGCAAACGATGTTTAGAATCAATCCTCAAGGTGTTTTTCACATATCTATCGATGATAAATCCTTCGTGGCAGTTGACTTTCTCTTCTGAAGAAATGGAACGCGCATGGACCTAGAGATTACGCAATAATTTCGACACAGGACACCGGGCGGACACCTGGTAAATGTAGTCTGTTATGGGCAATCTTCCAATGATATGCCTACAAATACGTCACAATGCTGCAGACACCTTGGAGAAACGACAGAAAGGGCAGGCTCATTCCTGGCACATTCACAACCATATAAGGAGACATTGGAACACAGCGCCTTCAGAATCTGGGGCATTTCCTGTATGAAACTTCATCTTGGTTTCGCCTGTAGCATTAGTTCTGGGGCACTCACAGATAATATCTTTGCAGTTTTGGAAATGTCAGAGTTTTTTCTTTCCAAAGCTGTCAATTACATGCATAGTCGAGCATCTTTTCGTGACAAAATATCTTGTTTAAAACGGGAACGTTTTTTATCCAAAAATTAAAAGAGCGACCCCTATCTCGAAGAAGTTAATGTTTCAGCGGTTGTCGTTCTTCGCGTTCAATGATACCGAATTCCTAGCTGCAGACTAGTAATTAATATCAAAGACTTGTTCTTATTCTGTCGGTATCGAAAGTCTAAGAGTTTAACCACGTGGTATGGTTAAAAGATTCAGTAATGGTCTGCAACCTTTGTACTCCCTTGATTGAGAGAAACATGGTCTGGTTGAGGAATTCTCAAGATTGGGTTTTTATTCGGAATTGCAGAAAAGGGGCTGTCCCAGGATGCCTGACCCTAACTGGGCTCATGGGCGGTCCTCTGATTTAGTTAAACTCAAAAGGGAATTGGAGTTTCCTTCATTAAACAGTCCAAAATCACATTACACAATTTTACAAACAGTATCATACTCACTCATTCATCTTATACAAAAATTAGATGTAAACCTCATATCTGAGGCTATTATATAAACAGCGTTATGGTAATGTGGCCACACCGTCTCCCATCAGCTTCCCCAAGTTGTAACAACCGGACCAGTTCATAGCTGGATTCTTCACCGATCATTTATACCTTCTCCGGAACGTAAACATTGTTCGGACTTCAAGTTCTGTGAGGTGGAAGAAATTCCTTTGTTCTCTATGAAACTTTACTCTATCTCTACACCAGGGGTGTCAAACATACGGCCCGCGGGCAGGAACCGGCCCCCAAGGAGGTTCGATCAGGCCCGCAGGATAATTTGAAAGTGGAAAAAATGCATAAAAGACATGGAATTAATATTTTTAATTCGCTGCAATTCATGGATTATCCGCTAAGGGGCGCACTCTTTCCATCAGAGTAGAAGACAAGCCGCATCACTGAGACAGACTGAAAACAGCAGACGGTATCAATGCGCCATCTGCTGCTTGTTACGACGTTGTTAATACCTTGGTCTCTACCTCTCCGCTACACCCTCATTAGCCAAAATGTCGTTATCCAAACGGAGAAAAGTAGATAAGGAGTGTAGAATTTTCAAAGAAAAATGGACCACGTCCTATTTATTTACAGAGATGCACGGAAAACCTTCGTGCTTGGTGTGTTTGCAACAAGTTTCGGTATTGAAGGAATATAATATTCGACGCCACTACGAGACTCATCACAGCGAAAAATATGACGGCTTGCAAGGACAACTGAGAAGAGATAAGATTAACGAATTGCTGGCGGGTCTGAGGAAACAGCAGTCAACTTTCATCCAGAGCCGAGAAGTCAGTGAAGCAGCGGTAAAAGCCAGCTACCTAATTGCTAGCGAAATAGCATTAGCATCGAAGCCGTATTCCGACGGTGACTTTGTTAAACGATGCATGATGAAGGCGGCTGAACTTGTATGTCCCGAGAAGCGACAAGCTTTTGCCAATATTAGCCTGACGAGGAATACTATAGCAGAGGATTTCAGAACTATCGGCAGATTTAGACAGTCAATTGAAACAGAGAGTCAAGTCATTTATTGCATTTTCCGTGGCAATTGACGAGAGCACTGACATCACAGACGTGGCCCAACTGGCCATATTTATTCGAGGAGTTGATGAGACATTGACTGTTACTGAAGAGTTTCTTGAGTTGGTGCCAATGATGGACACCACAACAGCCGAGGACATTTTCGGCTCTGTCGTTGCTGCATTGGACAGAGTTGGAGTGGACTGGTCCCGCTGTCAGCCTGGCTACAGACGGCGCGCCATCCATGGTCGGAAAGAAAGCAGGTGTCGCGACAAAGTTCAAAGACAAAGTACAAGCCCTTAATGGAGGAGATCGTTTCTGGACATTTCACTGTATTTTGCACCAGGAGGCATTGTGTTGCAAGTCGCTGAAAATGGACCACGTCATGGAGGTGGTTGTTCGCACTGTAAATTTCATCCGGTCCAGAGGTCTGAACCATCGTCAGTTTGACAAACTTCTCAGCGACAGCAACATTACCCACAGCCTGCCATACCACACTGAAGTGAGATGGTTAAGCCGAGGCGCTGTGCTGAGGCATTTCTTTGATCTACGAGAGGAAATCGGACAGTTCATGGAGAAAAAGGAAAACCGGTGTTGGAATTACAATCTCAGGAATGGCTACGGGACCTTGCATTCTTGGTTGATATTACTGAACACTTGAACAATCTGAACAAAATGTTGCAAGGCCGCAAAAAAGTTGTCACACAGTTTTCTGACAACATACATGCATTTAAGTTGAAGCTGACTTTGTGGGAGATGCAACTGGCAAATGGCAACCCTGCTCATTTCCCTGTCTGAGAGATGTGTGTGTGACCAGACCTGATGCGGACATGAAACGGTACAAAGACAAAATTGCAGGACTACTGCGGGAGTTTGAGAAACGTTTTCAGGTATTTGGTGAACTTGAGACAGAATTTTCAGTTTTTCGCTCACCTTTCACAGTTAAAGCTTCTGATCTGCCGGTCGAAATTCAGCTAGAGATAATTGATTTGCAGTGTGATGCAGATTTGAAGGGCAAATTTGCCTCTGTAGGTCTGGACAGATTTTATCAGTATCTACTACCAGGGTACCCCAAATTAACAGCCCTGGCTGCTAAAATTTTGTGCATGTTTGGGACAACCTACCTTTGTGAACAAATTTTCTCAGTGATGAATATCAATAAAACAAAAATGCGTTCAAGGCTCACAAACAAGCACTTAAATGACATTTTGAAAGTGACAGCTAGTCAGGACATGACACCTGGTGTTGATGCACTTGTACAGGCCAAAATATGCCAAGTTTCAGGAACAAATACAAGTCCAGACTAGACTAACACCTTTAAAATGCTGCCTTAGATACTGTTTGCATTGAAAGAATACAGCTCTGTGAAGATGAATCCTTACTGTGGTGATTTAAAAAATGTGCACTTTAATGTTAGTCAGCAGCTTCAAAACAAAAGTTGTGTGATGGAATTCTACTGTTCATACAACTCCATAAATTTTCAATTTCGTGGAGCAGTGTAGCAGAGTATGGTATAATTTTAATGGTCCGGCCCACTTGACATCTCCCTAGGCCGTATGTGGCCCACGATGCGAAATGAGTTTGACACCCCTGCTCTACACTGTGTGGCCATGAGGAGATCCTCAGGAATTTACGACCTCTCTCTGACCACAGCAGCCTAGTTGAAGGAGGAAAGGGGGAGGCAGGGAGAGGAGGATGGGGCTTGCTGTACCCAAAGAGGGCAACGTCATGACAGTGTTAAGTAATTTTCTTTTTCTCATGATTTGGTTGGGTCTAATTGTGTTGCTGTCCTGGGGCTCTGTGGGGCTTGCTTAGGGGACTTTTCTCCAGGTTAATCTCTCTAGGTGATTGCTTTGCTATGCAAGGTTTGGGAATCGCTTCATTTTAGGTGGTTGTAGAATTTTGATAATTAGCGGTTATCAACCTAATTCTGCTCTACTTGCATTATTTGGTGTTTTACGTTGTACACAGAGGATATTTTTTAAGAATTGTGCATGCAGAGTCTCAATTTCATGTTTGTCCCATTTTGTGAACTCCTGAACTCCTGGTTGGTGAGTGGACCCCAGACCTCACAACCGTAAAGGGCAATGGGTTCCTTAACTGATTCAAGTATTTTATCTTCCTTTTGACGGCATAGAAGGCCCTTCTTGCCTTGTCTATCAGATCGTTCAGAGCTTTGTGGAAGTTACCTGTGGCGCTGATGTTTAGGCCCAGGTATGTATAGTGTTTTTTGTTCTCTAGGGCAATGGTGTCTAGATGGAATTTTTATTTGTGGTCCTGGTAACTGGACCATTTTTGGAACACCATTATTTTTGTCTTACTGAGATTTACTGTCAGGGCCCAGGTCTGACAGAATCTGTGCAAAAGATCTAGGTGCTGCTGTAGGGATAGAAGCACCAGATCATTAGCAAACAGTAGTCATTTGACTTCAGATTCTAGTAGGGTGAGGCTGGGTGCTGCAGACTGTTTTAGTGCTCTCGCCAATTTGTTGATATATATGTTGAAGAGGGTGGGGCTTAAGCTGCATCCCTGTCTCACCCCATGGCCCTGTGGAAAGAAATGTGTGTGATGTATAATGTTGTATATTTCTCCCCAACACCGCTTTCCATCAATTTGTATAGCAGACTCTCATACCAAATTGAGTCAAAAGCTTTTTTGAAATCAACAAATAATGAGAAGACATTGCTTTTGCTCTCTCTCTCTATCCTTCTCTATCCTTCACTCCCCCCCCTCTCCTCTCTCTCTCTATCCTTCACTCCCTATTTCACCCCCCCTCTCTCTTTCTCTCTTTCTCTCTCTCTGTCTCTCTCTGTGAAAGTGGTTTCCCTTTATTTTTCCCATTTTCTCTGTGTGGAGTAGTGCTATATTTTTCTAATGATAAACTTCAGGCTTGTTTTCCTCTGCTTTTGTAGCAGCAGCTGTGTTGAAGCAGGTAGTTGACGGTATCTGAACTGTGTGTGTTGTTAGATGGTATCTGTGTGTGGGAGAGGGAGAGAGAGTGCATGTCATTGTAGGCCTACAATGTGTGTATGTTCTGTGTGTTGACTATGGCCAACCATGTCTCTCTGACAGGAAGATGAATGATGTTTTAAGTCCCCTGTGACTTTGGTGAACAAAAGAAAATACAATCAGTGTTATCTGTTACGGAAACATGCATCGCTGTGCTGCTTTGACTCATTGTTTAAAAATAATAATTTTAGAGAACATAAAAGCCAATAGAAGCCAATAGAAGATGAATTACAGATTCTAGTAGGGTGATTTTGTAAAATGTATGTACAATATTAATGTACTCAAATGCACAGATATTGTTTAGTTTTTTTCCCCTGCATTATCAGAGAACATAGGCTTTTATCACAGAAATGGTTGAGGTGGGCGGAGAGTCTAGGTTATAGGGAAAGAGAGGAGAGGGTATAGGAGAGGTGCAGGGGAGAAGATAGGTGAGGACATAGTTGTGGTCTGAACATGCCAGCTCTTGTTGAGGTAAAGATGTGGGAGCCAGTAGGTATAGAATGAGATCTGAGCAAGTCCTGTATGTTATCTCCCTACCGGTATTCATCTGTGTAGCTATATCGCCTTCCCTCTGTTTGTCTCCCTCCCTTCCCCTCTCACATTCTGGAGTTTGGTATTCACTGTTATCTTCACTATACTCTAAGGGCCACACTATCTTCACATATCTTTCCTTTCACCATAGTGTTACATTTAACTGGTTCATAACATTTAATTTTCAATTACTGAAATGTTTTCCCGTATGAAGCAGGTTTCAAATGAATACAGTCTAGTCCCTTGAGGGCAAGAAGGAGATGTATGTTAGTAAGTGCAATATTATCATAAAGAGACATACTTGGAAAATGGAGGAGGAATGGAGGGGAAAAAGAGTCGAAGAGGGAGAGAGTGAGGGAGGTAGAAGGTGAGCTTGAGTTGGATGAAGATGGTGGGAAGATGGTGGGAAAAGGGAGATGGTTTTGTCGAAGAAGAATGGAGGAAAGTGTAAGCAGAGTAAGCCATATGCCGGATCTACATCTGGAGGAGAAATAGAAGTGAATGAGGGTGAATTATCCAAGGTGGCAGGTGTGTGGAAGTTCTCGAAGTGAATTATCCAAGGTGGCAGGTGTACTGAAGTTCTCGAAGTGAATTATCCAAGATGGCAGGTGTGTGGAAGTTCCCGAAGCCCGAGGCTTTTCACAGAGCATATGATAGAGAGGCCAGACAGAAGCCATTCCTCTCTATCATAAAGGCCTAATTGGTGGAATGCTACAGAGATGGTTGTCCTTCTGGAAGGTTCTCCCATCTCCACAGACTGATCATCGGGTTCTTGGTCACCTCCATGACCATGGCCCTTCTCCCCCGATTGCTCAGTTTGGCCCGGGCGGTCAGCTCTAGGAAGTGTTTTGGTGGTTCCAAACTTCTTCCATTTAAGAATGATGGAGGTCACTGTGTTCTTGGGGACCTTCAATGCTGCAGATAGTTTTTGGTACCCTTCCTGTGCCTCAACACAATCCTGTCTCGGAGCTTTACGGACAATTCCTTTGACCTCATGGCTTGGTTTTTGCTCTGACATGCACTGTCAACTGTGGGACCTTTATATAGACAGGTGTGTGCCTTTCCAAATCATGTCCAATCAATTAAATTTACCACAGACTGACTCAAAGTTGTAGAAATATCTCAAGGATGATCAATGGAAACAGGATGCACCTGAGCTCAATTTTGAGTCTCATAGCAAAGGGTCTGAATAGGTACATAAATAATGTATTTTGGTTTTTAATATTTAATGCATTTGCAAAAAAATCTAAAAACGTGTTCTTGCTTTGTCCGTGTGTTGATTGGTGAGGAAAAATAAATCATTTAATACATTTTAGAATAAGGCTGTAATGTAACACAATGTGGACGAAGTCAAGGGGTCTGAATACTTTCCAAATGCACTGTATGTGGTTACAAGGTGGGTGAAAATGGAGTTGGGTGCTGTGGAATTGGTGAAGGTAACCCGAAGAGGTCTTGTGATAATTGTTTGTGTTTGCCCCACAAAGTGATGTTAGGATATTTCAGTTATCCTCTGAGCTTTTGTACCGAATCCATTACGTTGTTTCAAGTGTCAAGCTTCTGGGCATGTGGCATTAGTGTGTAGGGGGGAGGCTTCCTAGGTGTGAGAAGTGTGTAGAAGGGCATGAGACAAAGGAAAGTGTTCTATTGGGGAAAGAAGCTGTATGTGTTAATTGTAGGGGTGCCCATGGGGCTGGGGATCAGAAGTGTCTGGTCCAAGAGAAGATGGTTACCAGGGTTAGTGCAGAGTAGTACAGAGGGTGTCGTATGCTGAGGCAGTGAAGAAAGTAGAGGAAGATGGGTCAAAAGGGAGGGATCCTGAGAGGATCTGTGTGAGTAGTAGATCTATGCCAGTAGAGGGAAATTAGTGATGTATTTAACAAAAAAACAAAAAATGGAACCTTATTTAATTAGGAAAGTTAGTTAAGAGCAAAGTATTATTTACAATGACTGCCTACCGGGGAGGATCTGCCCCTTAAATGCTCACCTAAAATGACATACCCAAATCTGACTGTGCAGTTAGATGAACAAGAATTTAAGCTTTCTGCCAATATCAGATATGTCTGTCCTGGGAAATTGTATTATTACTTATGTAACTGATGTGAAATGGCTAGCTAGTTAGCGGGGTGCGTGCTAATAGCGTTTCAATCGGTGACGTCACTCGCTCTGAGACCTTGAAGTAGTTGTTCCCCTTGCTCTGCAAGGGCCGTGGCTTTTGTGGAGCGATGGGTAACGATGCTTCGTGGGAGGCAGTTATTATATGGGGAGAGGGTCTCTGGTTTGAGCCCAGGTAGGGGCGAGGAGAGGGATGGAAGCTATACTGTTACACTTACAACCTCATGCTAATCGTATTAGCCTGCGTTAGCTCAACCGTCCGGTGGGGGACCCACCGATCCTGAAGAAGTTTTAACTGCCTTGTTCAGGGGCAGAACAACACATTTTTACCTTGTCAGCTTGGGGATTTGATCCAGCAAACATTCGTTACTGGCCCAACGCTCTAAACACTAGGCTCCAAACACTAGGCTCTAAACACTAGGCTCTAAACACTAGGCTACCTGCCGCATCAGTAAGATTGGATGAAATGTAAGTCACAGAAAAGAAAGGTTGTAGAGGCACCTGCAGAGAAGTATTTGGGTGTACGAGATTTCATATCAGAAGAGTTACAGGGTGTAGAGTTGTGGTTTGCCGTTCTTCCAGGCCCTTTGCCTGAGGTAGGAGTAGATAGGTTTAAGTAGTGGAATTGGGTGGGTTAGATGGTAAGGTATTTGTTTATGATTTCATTTTTTTTCCTTTTCCAAGCCAAGTATAAGGGATTTTATACCCCAGTCTAGTCGGTGGCAGTAACGCAACATGTATTGTATGTTAACCGCCTTTAAACCTAGAAGAAACAATAACAAACAGAAAGTTGGCTTGAATACTGCATTAGTTGACATATCTGTTTACAAAACATAACATATGGCGACATCTGGTGGTGTATTTTGGCTGGGGCTCAAGCAGTGGTGGACGTGGCAATGACGCCAGCATCCGGAAATGACCCGGATTCAAACTTTCATTCCATCAGACTCGGCTTGCTAAAAACATCGACATATCTGTGAAGTCTTGTGGAAGTTCGCGAATAGTAAGTTGAATTTTATAACGTTTATCGAGTAAAACTAGATATATACGTTTGATTTGAGTGGTTATGAGATAAAGTTTTCGTTCTTTTAGAAAACATTCAAGCCACGTCGCTAGGGTTAGCAAAACATCATCAGCTGTGATGGAGTCGACTCTTTAAATAACGTTAGCTTGGAGTAACGAAATAGCTCAATGCCTAAGAACATGTAAATGACAACAGTTTTTTTTCTAGCTAATCTTAGCAATAATTTGATATTGTATTACTGTCATGCTAGTGTCTGGTAACATTTGTTTCTGTTTCAGTGGCAATGTTGGCGATGCTAACATTAGCTAACTTGCTACTAGCTAGCTATTATGTGGGGGGGGGCAAGCTGAATTGCTAAATAAAACCAAGACGTAGTATTGGTAAATATCTAACTAGATAATTAAGTTATTTAGGCAGCGCGGGGCATCGGTGACCACCTAGCAAAATGTAACTTTACTTGAATTAGTTTCTGTTCCTCCTATCAGTACAGATGTGTGTACATTGATTATGTATATGTGAACATCAATGGACACGGATCGACGCCTCGCTGTTAGGAGTTGACGTCAGGAGGTGTAGCGACTTTCCACGGAGCACGGACCATCTCCAGGACACTACCAAGATCATTCAGACCCTTCCTGGTGATATACCTGCACCAGGATGACGTGCAGGGATCGCACCAATGAGTTTCAGTCCGCTTGCAAATCCCTACAGACCAGACAGGTATGTAGGTATGGGAGACCCAAGGGCAGTGATATGTTGAAGTAGCCAAATGATGAGTTTCTTATGCATTTTCCCTCATGTAATCTGGAACAATGATCACTATTTTCATGCTTCTCTCTCGTTCTGCAGAATGGTGTTCAGCCCACCAAGCCGGCCCTTAGTGCTCTCAAGCAACGCAGTGACTTCACCCTCATGGCCAAGTGAGTCCGCCACCAATCTCACCCAAAGAGCCAGCCAACTCATTTACAGAGCACAACTCATTTTCTCAGAGGTGTCGCTGACACTTGTGTGTCTGGTTTGAAGTTTAGTAAATGCCCAGTTGTTGCTGTTAGTTTCTCCATGGTGTTTTGATCACATTGTAGCTCAGTGTGATCTCTTTGGAATGCAGTCTGTTCTTTTCTGTTATCTTACACATCAAATTGTATTGGTTGCATACACATATTTAGCAGATGTTATGGCAGGTCCCGTGAAATGCTTATGTTTCTAGCTCCCGACAGTGGAGTAATACCTAACAATACAAAACACACATCTCAAAAAGAAGAAATATCAGAACGACCAAGGTCAGATTCCGGAATATAAATATATATTTATGCATACAATGGTGTGTATGGACAGTATATGAATAGAAAAAGTGTGTACTGCAGTAGTTATATAGGATGAGCCTTGACTAGAATACAGTATATACATATGAAGTGGGTAAAACAGTATGTGTTCCATGACAATGTACAAGGGGCAGGAGTCTCTAAGGTGCGGGGTAAAGTACCTGCACCTTCATGCAGCTATGTACATGCGTACAATGCAGATTCATTTCACTGTTTTCATGTTTTGGTCTATGACTGATGCCAATCTCCTGTTTTTGAATCCCTCCAGGAGAATAGGAAAAGACTTGAGTAATACGTTTGCTAAACTAGAGAAACTCACTATATGTAAGTATATAGCAATATTTATGTTTTAACATTTCTCATGAATAACAATTTTGAGTAACTTGTTTTGTCAAATTTCTTGATATATGACTGTTTTGACCTTTTTAGTGGCTAAAAGAAAATCTCTATTTGATGACAAGGCAGTGGAGATTGAAGAGTTAACCTACATCATCAAGCAGGTGAGATTTTTTTGTTTCGTTTTTGCTTTGACACAGATTCCATAAAAACAGCCGGCTGTCTCTCGTCATTAACTATAAATGGCAAACATGATGACCAGTCAGTCAGGTGGAATCTCTAGTCAGAGGCAAACTTGTCTGTTTTAGTGGGCGCAGTCTATGTGTAACTGTTCTGTGCCCCGTTTGACTCTCTTCTGTATGTCTCCCACTATTCCCCTCTCAGGACATTAACAGCCTGAACAAGCAGATAGCCCAGCTGCAGGATCTGATTCGTTCACGAGGAGCTCCCAGCGGCAGACACATCCAGACCCATTCCAACACCATCGTCGTCTCCCTGCAGGTCTGACTGCCAGTGCCTCTACTGCGTTATGTAACTGATGTGGATGAGTAAAATGATGTAGCCATATGAAACATGAGGCTTTAATAATCAACAACCAGGTTTTTGTTTTGTTGCAGTCCAAACTGGCATCCATGTCCAATGACTTCAAGTCGGTTCTAGAAGTAAGAACAGAGGTAAGATTCACTGGAACTTCCAGCCCCTGGAACTTTCTGCCATTGAACCTGAAGAATTCTAATAATGCTAGGTTGAGTTTATCGTTCTTTCTCTTTCGTTCTCTTTCAATTTGATTGAAGGGATTTATTGGCGTAGGAAACACATGTTAACATTGCCAAAGCAAGTGAAGTAGATAATAAACAATAAAAATGTACAGTAAACATGATACTCTGTCCCTCTCTGTCCCTAGAACCTGAAGCAGCAGAAGAGCAGGAGAGAACAGTTCTCTCAGCCTCCTGTCTCCTCTTCTTCTCCTCTCCTCGCCAACAACTTCAGTAAGAACACCATGTTTATCTCACCTTCAGCCTCTCATTCCTACACCAGATAACTTCACAAATGTCTCTTGGAATTTCAATCGCCAAGCTTTTATTTTCTATCAACTGACCATCTCCTCTGCCAGAGAGTTCAGTGTTGATGCAGGATGAGTCCAGGAGTATGGGGGGTGAGGTGGCCATCAACATGGACAACCAGTCTAACCCTCTACAGCTCCAGCTCATTGATGAGCAGGTACAAACACTTTATTATCACCTGTATTGTGTCTGTCAGTGTTACTATAATGCTGTTTCTCTGTGGTGTAGGACTCATACATCCAGAGCCGTGCAGACACCATGCAGAACATCGAGAGCACCATCGTAGAGCTGGGTTCCATCTTCCAGCAGCTGGCGCACATGGTGAAGGAGCAGGAGGAGACTGTTCAGAGGTGAGGGATGGAGAGAGACGTGGGGGGGGGGGGCAGAGGAGGAACTTTGAGATGCTTGAGCACTGCCAGAACTTTATCTAAAGCCCTATGTGTTTGTTCCTGTCCTCCCCTGTAGGATTGATGCTAACGTGGAGGACACTCAGCTCAATGTGGACATGGCTCACACAGAGATCCTAAAGTACTTCCAGTCTGTGTCCTCCAACCGCTGGCTTATGGTCAAGATTTTCCTCGTCCTCATCGTCTTCTTCATCGTCTTTGTGGTCTTCCTCGCCTGAGCAGGGAGAAACGACAGAGAAAGAAGGGAATCATGAAGAAGAGAAGGAAGGGGAAGTCTGAGGTTGTGTCACTCCTAGTGTCTCTTCTGATAGGTTGTGTCACTCCTATAAAACAGTAGTCGAGCAATAGTTCAGGCGGGGTCATGCTGTCTGAAATAAGACAATGGGAAAGCTTGGACTGAGATGAGGGGTTGCCACAGCAACAGTGGGAATGGAGTGTTATTGGACGGTTTGGGACTTGAGGTTCAGCAGACCAACAAATTATAGTAGTTCTTCCCCCCACAGAGATTAAGGAAATACCTGTAATGAAAAGGATATTGTATCGAAACACTTTATAGTATGACCAGAATTCTTGTCATTCTGTTCTTTGTTACTTTAGAGACTAAATCATCATAAAACATTTAATCAAAAATTGCTATTTAATGGTTTGATTCTGCAAACTAGTTTTGGTTTTTGGTTAATTTTATTTTATGCCTCGTAGTGTTGATTGGTGGAAAGACAGGAAGGGCTTACTCATTAACTTCCTGTCTGTGAGCACACAAAATACTGGAGTTTTCTTTCTCATATTGTAATTATGTATTCTAGTTTTTGTTCCTCATTATTATCCTCTTATTAAAGAGAGGGACTTTAAGCACTTCTCACTCTATCATTCACACCACGCATGAGTGAAAACATTTTTTGTTTTGTTGGGGGACTTTCAAGCTTTCACGCTTCCTTATTTGCCAAATGGGTACTTTCAATTTCAAAGAAATGTGACAAGACACCTGTAGTATGAGCTGTTGTTTTATGAAGTACAGGAGGGTTAAAGGTGGTTTAACCTGAAGAGGACATTCCCTTCATAGATCCAATCATAAACACAATGTGACGAGTCCTACCCAAACACTTTATAACAAGTTACATAACACTGTTATTGCAGAATGAACAGTTTAGATGATCTGCTTTACCTGCCAGCAAGTCAGCTGGGGTCACTTTGAATACTGTTACCTGTTGTGTGTCCCAAATGCCACTTCCTATACAGTGCACTACTTTGATCAGAGCTTTATGGTCCCTGGACAAAAGTAGTGCACTAAATAGGGAATCGGATGAGTCTCAAATGGCACTTTGTATTGTCACTTGAGAGAAACCCTTATTAACAGGTTATAACAGCTGTTATTAACAGGTGACATGTTGATGGTTCTGACTCGGTATGAAGGGCTGAATGTACACTAGTGAAGTGACTCTCTATCAATCCTCTCTGCAACTGGCCAGTTTGGACCTTACTGCTTTATTGGAGACTGTCCTCTTCCTCTCTCTCTCTCTGAGGACAGACCATTATTTAACGACCAGAACTTTGTTAATAAGGAAACACTCCTATTTCTTCCCTTTTTTTTGCCAAATGCCTTGACTTCTACAGTGTATAAAGTGCTAATATATTGGAAATAAGTGCATATTAAAAAATAACTATGGGGAAGTACAAAAGACATTCTTTACTGAGTAAGAGTATTATAGAAGGTTAATAGAATGAACTTATAGAGTAAGAATCACAACCAAAGGACTGGAACAGTAGTAATGGACACATTGTATTGAATCCACACAAAGTCATTATCAAGGATCTGTTGAAAGATAAGGTTTTATTTGATGCATTCAAAATCAAGTTCATTTTGCATTTCGAGTGTTCACACGTTCAGAAGATGTAATTCACAATAAAAACAATGTTTGAAATATTATGGCATACATCTGCTGGCTAAGCTTGCATTTCCACTCTAGTATATGTTTAATACAGCTGCATCTTTTTGTCTAAAGAGTAAGTGGAAATCTGCTGAGGTGTGAGCTGTCAATGTTGCATGTCTCACCTTGAGACATATTTGACTTCTCGACATTCCTTTCTTTGTCCCATTCCTCCCTTCCTCAATCAATCAGATGTATTTTATAAAGCCCTTTTTACATCAGCAGTTGTCCCTCCCTTTTTCAGCCAAGTGCACTCTGTTCGATGGGGGTGATATCAGGCATGCTCATGCTCCTCCCCTTCCTGGCCGCTCTCGCCACATTCGCTGCTCCCTCCTGCTCCTCCACCTCTTCCTCGTACCAGCTTGACTCCTCCTGCAGGTTGCCGCGCGACCCGCCCAGGGCCCCGCCCCTGATGGGTGCAGGGCGGAACTTGGAGCGGAAGGTTACAAAGGAGAGGCTCTTGCTGCGTTGTTTGTCACAGCCGGCTGACCTCATCCTCATCTCCTCGTTCTCCTCTTCTCCCTCCACACAGTCATGTAGAACCGTGCGGAACAGACGAGCCACCTCGTAAACTTCCGGCTCGGTCTTTGTCACCAGATTCCTGAACCTGGGTAGAGGACAAAGGTAAAAAAGGAGTTTGTTTGATGTTGATAGAGAGATAAAGGTGGACCTGTTGAGAATGATGATTAATCCATCTCCATTATCTACCTGAGACATTCAGGATAAATTGACAAATGACGCAGATGCTAAACTACAGGACTGTTTTTCTAGCACAGACTGGAATATGTTCCGGAATTCTTCCCATGGCATTGAGAAGTATGGCATTGATCCCGCTATGCCCTCCGATGAATCCTCAAACAGGCAAAGCCTCTACAGGACTAAGATTGAATCGTACTACACCGACTCCGATGTTCGTCAGATGTGGCAGGGCTTGCAAACAATTACGAACTACAAAGGGAAGCACAGCCATGAGCTGCCCAGTGATACAAGCCAACCAGACGAGCTAAATAACTTCTATACTCGCTTCGAGGCAAGCAACACTGAAGCATGCATGAGAGCATCAGCTTTTCCTGACAACTGTGTGATCACGCTCTCCGTAGCCGATGTTAGTAAGACGTTTAAACAGGTCAACATTCACAAGGCCGCGGGGCCAGATGGATTACCAGGACGTGTACCCTGAGCATGCTCTGGCCAACTGGCAAGTGTCTTCACTGACATTTTCAACCTGTTCCTGACCGAGTCTGTAATACCAACATGTTTCAAGCAGACCACCATAGTCCCTGTGCCCAAGAACACCAAGGTAACCTGCCTAAATGACTACCAACCAGTAGCACTCACGTCTGTAGACATGAAGTGCTTTGAAAGGCTGGTCATGGCTCACATCAACACCATTATCCCAGAAACCCTAGACCCACTCCAATTTGCATACTGCCCCAACAGCTCCACAGATGATGCAATCTCTATTGCACTCCACACTGCCCTTTCCCACCTGTACAAAAGGAACACCTATGTGAGAATGCTATTCATTGATGACAGCTCAGTGTTCAACACCATAGTGACCTCAAAGCTCATCACTAAGCTAAGGACCCTCGGACTAAACACCTCCCTCTACAACTGGATTCTGGACTTCCTGACGGGCCGCCCCCAGGTGGTAAGGGTAGGTAACAACGCATCCGCCACGCTGATCCTCAACACGGGGGCCCCTCAGGGGTGCGTGCTCAGTCCCCTCCTGAACTCCCTGTTCACCCATGACTGCATGGCCAAGCACGACTCCAACACCATCATTAAGTTTGCCGACGACGCAACAGTGGTAGGCCTGATCACCGACAACGATGAGACAGCCTATAGGGAGGAGGTCAGAGACCTGGCCTCAACGTAACCAAGACTAAGGAGATGATTGTGGACTACAGGAAAAGGAGGACCGAGCATGTCCCCATTCTCATCGATGGGGCTGTAGTGGAGCAGGTTGAGAGCTTCAAGTTCCTTGGTGTCCACATCACCAACAAACTAACACACCAAGACAGTCCTGAAGAGGGCACAACAACGCCTATTCCCCCTCAGAAGACTGAAAATATTTGGCATTGGTCCTCAGATCCTCAAAAAGTTCTACAGATGCACCATTGAGAGCATCCAGACTGGTTGTATCAATGCCTGGTATGGCAACTGCTCGGCCTCCGACCGCAAGGCAGTACATAGGGTAGTGCGTACACCCCAGTACATCACTGGGGCCAAGCTTCCTGCCATCCAGAACCTCTATACCAGGCGGTGTCAGAGGAAGGCCCTAAAAATAGACTGTTCTCTCTGCTACCGCACGGCAAGTGGTACCGGAGCACCAAGTCTAGGTCCAAAAGGCTTCTAAACAGCTTCTACCCCCAAGCTATAATACTCCTGAACAGCTAATCAAATGGCTACCCGGACTATTTGCATTGAACCCCCCCCCCACCCCCATTTTTATGCTGCTGCTACTCTCTATTATCTATGCATAGTCACTTTACTTCTACCTACATGTACATATTACCTCGACTAACCGATGCACATTGACTCTGTACCGGTACCACCTGTATATAGGCTCGCTACTGTTATTTTATTGTTGCTCCTTAATTATTTGCTATTTTCTATTTTTCTTTCTTTTCTTTCTTTCTTTTTTACTTCAGTTTATTTTAAATACTTTCTTAACACTTATTTTTCTTAAAACTGCATTGTTGGTTTAGGGCTTGTAAGTAAGCGTTTCACTGTAAGGTCTACAGCTGTTGTATTTGGCGCATGTGACAAATACAATTTGATTTGATGTGTAGTGTACATACACCTCTCTGACACTAATAAGGTACAAAGTCCCACCTGACAATGACAGGGCCACACTGAGATGGTGGCACCCTGGCACACAGGTCCTGCAGTTCTATCAGATCTTGGGGGGTCAGCTCGTAGGGTTGGTGGGTGGGGGCAGTGGCCAGCCATCTATAATCAGCAGAGGAGGAGCTGCGTCGGCGCCGGCCCTCTTGTGTCACCCTCTCCAGGTGGATACGTTCGGTGCGCTTCACCATGGCACCCAGCTCCAGCATCAGAGTGTTGGTGACTAGTTCTTCTGCAGTACGCTGTCCAGGCACCTTCGGCTCCAGAGAAAACACTGCTGACCAGGGGAACATCTAGGGATGGGACCAATACAAGTTCTTGAAACTGTTTTCATGCTGCAAATTCATGCTATACGATACAGGATATTAATACAAAACATTTTTGAAGTAAATGTTTTATGCATCTTAATTGTTTAAATGTGTTCTTAAATCTTAATCAGATAAGTGCTTCATTCGGTAAAGAAACATACCTGGGGATACTTGATTGAGAGAACTGCAACTACAGGTAATTAGAATCACTGCAACAATGTATTTTTGTCTTATGATGTCCTGCCCTTTTCAAGACACCATGTAAAAGTACATTTACCTGTAGTCAAACAGAAGTTTGATAGCTTACCTTTACAAAATTCTATGAGTCAATTATTGAATAGTCTCTTTGTTTGTTACAAATCCTCTTCTTATCAATATGCAGACAATGACATCATTTCACAGTATAAAAAAATATGTTTCTGTTGTCTTTGGTATGCAACTGGAAAAAATGTAAACTCTTTCACACTGCTAACTGACCACCTTGCTACCTGGAAGGTCCGTGGCAGATAGGTGTGTGTGTTTGTTCGGGATTGACAATGAATGTAATCCTGTATTAAAATACAGAGTGATTGACAGGTATTTTACCTCACAACAGGACTAACCTCATAAGCACACATGGAGGTGTTGCTAGACTTGTCAGTCTGTACATATCCAGTCAGCCAACTAGAGCAGCGTAGCAGCAGGGGGTACCAGCAGTTTTGTTATGTCATCTGTGAATCAAAACAGAGACACTGGACCTTAAATATACAGTAAAACACAAGCAATATCTTCAGCGAGGAATCCTGATTAATGACTCTACTTAGATGCTGGTTGGTAAAGGAAGGGTGTGGGTTTTGTCAATGATACTTGCATTTGATTAAATTGAAATGATAAACCTCCGATAAATGTTTATAGAACCCCTAGACCGATAGTGAGCTGAGTGTGACATTGGCAAGGTATTTCTACTCTTCCTGGAAGACCTAGGCACATATCGGAAAACTACCTCATTAGTGACAAAATAGTCACATCAAAAACTATTATATTTAGATCATGATCATCGTCCTAATAACTCCGATGCAGTTCCAGGTATCGTCGTCTGGATTTGAGCGTAATCTGAGATTAGGTCTGCGCATGAGGTAAAGCCGCCTCAATGCTGAGTAGTGTGGAAACCAAGGGGGGTTAGAGAAGTAACCATATCCCCATATATATATATATATATATATATATATATATATATATAGAGAGAGAGATAAAAGAGAGAGAGATAAAAGAGAGAGAGATAAAAGAGAGAGAGAGATAAGAGAGAGAGAGATAAAAGAGAGAGAGAGATAAGAGAGAGAGAGATAAAAGAGCTAAAAGAGAGAGAGATAAAAGAGAGAGAAAGAAGCAGAAAAGGAGGGAGAGCGAAAGAGAGAGAGAGAGAAAAAAAGGGGGGGACAGAGAGAGGAAGAGAGAGAAAGAAAGAGTGAGGAAGAGAGAGTGACGGCTGGTGGATGAGATTGCTGTAGCCTACTAATGAGTGAGACTGAGTTGGATGGGTGGGTGGATGGGGGTAGGGGGGAGCATCACTCAGATGGCATATACTGGATGACACAGTCATGTTATGTAATCGGGACATGATTGTTATAGTCTGAACATTTCTTTCAGATGCTTGTGTCTTCATATCAAATGTTCAAAAATGTGTTGTCCTTGACCGTGGCAATTTATCAATATGTATCTGTTTCACAAACTAGTCAGTGGGCCTAATATTACAATATGACATAACATGGACAGAATCTGTATCCAGAGATAATGAAGGATCTCTTCATATTTTCTGCAATGATTATAATGTCTGAAATGATTGATAATATAATAACTTGTGGTCGAAGACTAAGGAAAAGCTTAAAACCCCCTCTTGAAAATCTTTCTCTCTATTTATAGTTTCATCATACAGTACAATCTTTCATCGCTAGGTGTCATCCAAGAGGTCTTAATTTCCTCCTCCATTCTGACCACACGTCACTGACCGCCGCATCGTGTCAAATCGTTTTTTGTTGGCTTGGGCTGCATGAGCCTCGCGTTTTTTTTTGCATGCAGTTGTTGAGTTGAAACGCTAGCAGATTTTGAAGCCATCACCAGTCACGCTGCTGCAGAAATACTTCCATTAAACCTATATTCTGCTGCCACCTGTGAAGGAACAAATATGAGCGGATCTGACGTCGCGTTGGAGCATTTGGATTTTTACATCAGTATAAACTGGATCTGGACATATAGTGGGGCAAAAAAGTATTTAGTCAGCCACCAATTGTGCAAGTTCTCCCTCTTAAAAAGATGAGAGAGGCCTGTAATTTTCATCATAGGTACACTTAAACTATGGACAGACAATATGAGAAGAAAAAAAATCCCCAAAATCACATTGTAGGATTTTTAATTAATTAATTTGCAAATTATGGTGGAAAATAAGTATTTGGTCAATAACAAAAGTTTATCTCAATACTTTGTTATATACCCTTTATTGGCAATGACAGAGGTCAAACGTTTTCTGTAAGTCTTCACAAGGTTTTCACACACTGTTGCTGGTATTTTGGCCCATTCCTCCATGCAGATCTCCTCTAGAGAAGTGATGTTTTGGGGCTGTTGCTGGGCAACACAGACTTTCAACTCCCTCCAAAGATTTTCTATGGGGTTGAGATCTGGAGACTGGCAAGGCCACTCCAGGACCTTGAAATGCTTCTTACGAAGCCACTCCTTCGTTGTGTTTGGGATCATTGTCATGTTGAAAGACCCAGCCATGTTTCATCTTCAATGCCCTTGCTGATGGAAGGAGGTTTTCACTCAAAATCTCAAGATACATGGCCCCATTCATTCTTTCCTTTACACGGATCAGTCGTCCTGGTCCCTTTGCAGAGAAACAGCCCCAAAGCATGATGTTTCCATGCTTCACAGTAGGTATGGTGTTCTTTGGATGCAACTCAGCATTCTTTGTCCTCTAAACACGACGAGTTGAGTTTTTACCAAAAAGTTATATTTTGGTTTCATCTGACCATATGACATTCTCTCAATCTTCTTCTGGATCATCCAAATGCTCTCTAGCAAACTTCAGACGGGCCTGGACATGTACTGGCTTAAGCAGGGGGACACGTCTGGAACTGCAGGATTTGAGTCCCTGGCGGCGTAGTGTGTTACTGATGGTAGGCTTTGTTACTTTGGTCCCAGCTCTCTGCAGGTCATTCACTAGGTCCCCCCGTGTGGTCCTGGGATTTTTGCTCACCGTTCTTGTGATCATTTTGACCCCATGGGGTGAGATCTTGTGTGGAGCCCCAGATCGAGGGAGATTATCAGTGGTCTTGTATGTCTTCCATTTCCTAATAATTGCTCCCACAGTTGATTTCTTCAAACTAAGCTGCTTACCTATTGCAGATTCAGTCTTCCCAGCCTGGTGCAGGTCTACAATTTTGTTTCTGGTGTCCTTTGACAGCTCTTTGGTCTTGGCCATAGTGGAGTTTGGAGTGTGACTGTTTGAGGTTGTGGACAGGTGTATTTTATACTGATAACAAGTTCAAACAGGTGCCATTAATACAGGTAACGAGTGGAGGACAGAGGAGCCTCTTAAAGAAGAAGTTACAGGTCTGTGAGAGCCAGAAATCTTGCTTGTTTGTAGGTGACCAAATACTTATTTTCCACCATAATTTGCAAATAAATTCATTAAAAATCCTACAATGTGATTTTCTGGATTTTTTCCCTCATTTTGTCTGTCATAGTTGAAGTGTATCTATGATGAAAATTACAGGCCTCTCTCATCTTTTTAAGTGGGAGAACTTGCACAATTGGTGGCTGACTAAATACTTTTTTGCCCCACTGTAAATGGTAACTCATGTCTACCTGTCTAATGGTTCGTCTGGATTGGCTAATTTTAACTAGCTGGCTGGCAAGATAACCCAGTGTAGGATTGTCAATACTGTCTAGGTGGCTAACGTTTTTTCCTTTCTTTCTACTGTCATTACATATCTAGCTAAAGTAAAGATACATTGATACTAGCTAGCTAGCTTACTATTTGAATATTCAAAACAATGCCATTGAGTGTTACATGGTGTGTTTCAGTGAATCAAACAGACGACAATATTGTCTTACTCCACAGTCCTGATTTCATCCAAGTGGTGGTTGAAGACGAGCGTGACAATCCTGGCTAGAGAACGATTCTGAATATTTTCCTGTCTTGTTCGTCTGAGGGACGTTGCCGCGTCTGAGGGACGTTGCCGCGTCTGAGGGAAGTTGCCTCTCCTAAACACGTTATTATTTATTGTCAAGCAGTATTTCCAAGTAACTTTGTTGCTATGATCAGTTGTAGCTAAATACTGTAAACAGTTTTGAACTTTGAGCTGTGAATTGCACTATGGCCTCTACCTAGAATGAAGGAAGGTTTAAAAACAGCATGTTACTTGGCATACCTTTCATTCGAACCACAATGGGATTGTTGTCACACTAGAGAAAGACTGAAACAATAGTTTTTGCAATGCCAGCCATACATAAGCCAGAGGAGCTGTCTCAACCTTAGGCTCCTCCAAAAGTGAAAACATGCACACGGTGTTGTGTAGAACAATACACATAAGACTAAACACTCATTTAAGTTGGATTTGAATCCAGCATGCCTACTGAAAAGTGGCTTGTCCCTGAAGAAGGCTGTCTGTGTTGTGTTAATGTGCTGGTGGAAACTGACAAGCTTGGTTACGCAGTTGAAACGAAGGCAAGCTGTGAGATAGATTGAAGCATGTTCAGATGTTTCTTTGTCCTATTTGTTCTACTTTATTCAACATCACTGTCTCTTTCTATTCCAGCCTTAACTTCCTGGGGCATATTGGTCTTACCAGGCTGGTTCTCCAGTGTACCCTGGTGTCTGAGAGATCTACCCTGATCGGGAGGCGATGAGCTGGGCAGAGGAGGACTGGACGGTGGGCCTGCCTGGCCGGGCCCTGCAGAAGGTCAAGGAGCTGCAGGTCCAGCAGGAGAGGCTGAACAGAGAGAGACAGCAGAAACAGCTGCAGCTGGACAGCACGCAGACCTCCCTCAACAAACAGACTGTCAAGGTACGAGGCTGGTTCTATGTTAAGTTAAGGTATTGTGTTCAGTTCACGAGGCAGACAAAGTTGTGATCTGAGTTAGGTGATGATTACTGTAGAGAAAGGATATTGAGCTGTAAAACAACAACAATGCAGTACTTTGCTCAGCTGGTTTAATACTCTTAACATGCTTTTCTTCTCATGCTGTAGCCTAAACACCTGTCTGTTGTTGCTTTTAATGCTATGTTGTTGTCATGCCAAGTTGGTTAAAGCAAGAACAGACTGGCACCTAGACTAGTGTGTACTACTACTATGTCAGGAAGTAAATGGTGTTTTTCTGGTGTATTCTTTCCTGGTTTCCTGACATTATTAAGCTGATATCTACCCTCTCTCTGTCTGCTTTTCTCCCTTGCCTCTTCTCTCCGTCTGCCACACTCCTTTACCTCTCTCTCTCCTCTCCATCTCTCCTTTCCTTTCTCCTCCTCTCTCCGTCTGCCCGTCTCCTTTACCTCTCTCTCCTTTCCTTTCTCTTCCTCTCTCCGTCTGCCCGTCTCCTTTACCTCTCCTCTCTCCTCTCCATCTCTCCTTTCCTTTCTCCTCCTCTCTCCGTCTGCCTGTCTCCTTTACCTCTCTCTCCTCTCCATCTCTCCTTTCCTTTCTCCTCTCTCCGTCTGCCCGTCTCCTTTACCTCTCCTCTCTCCTCTCCATCTCTCCTTTCCTTTCTCCTCCTCTCTCCGTCTGCCTGTCTCCTTTACCTCTCTCTCCTCTCCATCTCTCCTTTCCTTTCTCCTCCTCTCTCCATCTGCCCGTCTCCTTTACCTCTCTCCATCTCTCCTTTCCTTTCTCCTCCTCTCTCCGTCTGCCCGTCTCCTTTACCTCTCTCTCTCCTCTCCATCTCTCCTTTCCTTTCTCCTCCTCTCTCCGTCTGCCCGTCTCCTTTACCTCTCTCCATCTCTCCTTTCCTTTCTCCTCCTCTCTCCGTCTGCCCGTCTGCTCTCTACCTCTCCTCTCTTCTTCAGTATGAGGAGGTGCGCGGGGAGCTGCAGTGTGTACAGAGGGAGTTACAGGGGGCTCGTGAGGAGGTGCAGGCAGGTGTCTGTGTGCGGGAGCGTCTCTCTCAGGATCTCCAAGTGAAACACACCCAGGTGTGATCACTGGAGGGACAGCTGGGCTTGGCACGAACTCTCACACACACCCTCGAAAAGGAGGTGAAAAAGTGAGTAGCAGCAGCTATGGACATTTGACTTGCAACATTTTAATTTACTGGACATTTGACATGCAGCATTTTAATTTACTGGACATTTGACATACAGCATTTTAATTTACTGGACATTTGACATGCAGCATTTTAATTTACTGGACATTTGACATGCAGCATTTTAATTTACCGGACATTTGACATGCAACATTTGAATTTACCGGACATTTGACATGCAACATTTGAATTTACCGGACATTTGACATGCAACATTTGAATTTACTGGACATTTGACATGCAACATTTGAATTTACTGGACATTTGACATGCAACATTTGAATTTACTGGACATTTGACATGCAACATTTGAATTTACTGGACATTTGACATGCAGCATTTTAATTTACTGGACATTTGACATGCAGCATTTTAATTTACCGGACATTTGACATGCAGCATTTTAATTTACTGGACATTTGACATGCAGCATTTTAATTTACCGGACATTTGACATGCAACATTTTAATTTACTGGACATTTGACATGCAACATTTTAATTTATTGGACATTTTACATGCAGCATTTTAATTTACCGGACATTTGACATGCAACATTTGAATTTACCGGACATTTGACATGCAACATTTGAATTTACCGGACATTTGACATGCAACATTTGAATTTACTGGACATTTGACATGCAACATTTGAATTTACTGGACATTTGACATGCAACATTTGAATTTACTGGACATTTGACATGCAACATTTGAATTTACTGGACATTTGACATGCAACATTTGAATTTACTGGACATTTGACATGCAACATTTGAATTTACTGGACATTTGACATGCAACATTTTAATTTACCGGACATTTGACATGCAACATTAGAATTTACTGGACATTTGACATGCAACATTTGAATTTACTGGACATTTGACATGCAACATTTGAATTTACTGGACATTTGACATGCAGCATTTTAATTTACTGGACATTTGACATGCAGCATTTTAATTTACCGGACATTTGACATGCAGCATTTGAATTTACCGGACATTTGACATGCAGCATTTTAATTTACCGGACATTTGACATGCAGCATTTGAATTTACCGGACATTTGACATGCAGCATTTGAATTTACCGGACATTTGACATGCAACATTTTAATTTACTGGACATTTGACATGCAGCATTTTAATTTACCGGACATTTGACATGCATAATTCATATTAACAGAACATGCAAGTCGAGGATGCAATGATGTTCTGTCCTTTTTACCGAATTCTGATGTGCACTTTGAACATGTTAGAATAACTGTAGGTGGGAGGCAGGGATACAGAAGGGGACAATAAAGCATTACACGTCAGAGTGAGTTCAATGCCTAAAACTGAGGCCTTCTCAGCACAACCAGCCACACATGTTCTGACCTCACTGTATTCTCTGTCATCCTACCATATGTGTTCCCAGTTCTATAACCCAGTGTTGTAGCTGCACTTGTTTTCATTCCTCTTTTCTCATCCCACCTTTTTCATCCCACCTTCAGCAACAGCTCAAGTTCTCAGACCCTGGCGTCTCGCCCACGCCCATGTTCCCACAACAACAAGCCAAGGGCACGCCCCACCGGTGTCCGTCCCACCAATCAGACTCCTCCACTCCCTCGGCTGTGTTTCCGTGGGAACAGGACGACCAAAAGCCTTCCACCAGGGGACGACTCGATCCTCCTCCATATCTCCCTCTCCCCTCCAGCAATGTCATCAGACGAGGACAGGATGCTGGGGGTTGTGGGATGGTGGAGGACCTCGGGAGAGAGACAGACCGTACGTGTCAGTTTGTCACCTTTGTTATCACTTATTGCCAGACTCCACTCCAAGCACCTTGGTTTATCATATACTGTATGTCCCAACATCATATATTTGATACATTCTGATGTCTGGCTTCAAATCTCTCTCTAGTATTTCCAATGATCTGAGGATTTGTTTCCATTAGTAGGGCAATAATATGGGTTGTATTTGTTTCCATTAGTAGGGCAATAATAAATGGTTTGTATTTGTTTCCCTTAGTAGGGCAATAATATATGGGTTGTATTTGTTTCCATTAGTAGGGCAATAATATGGGTTGTATTTGTTTCCCTTAGTAGGGCAATAATATATGGGTTGTATTTGTTTCGCTTAGTAGAGCAATAATATATGGGTTGTATTTGTTTCGCTTAGTAGGGCAATAATATATGGGTTGTATTTGTTTCCATTAGTAGGGCAATAATATATGGGTTGTATGTGTTTCCCTTAGTAGGGCAATAATAAATGGGTTGTTTTGTTTCCATTAGTTACTAAATGGGTTGTATTTGTTTCCATTAGTAGGGCAATAATATATGGGTTGTATTTGTTTCACTTAGTAGGGCAATAATAAATGGGTTGTATTTGTTTCCATTAGTAGGGCAATACTAAATGGGTTGTATTTGTTTCCCTTAGTAGGGCAATAATATATGGGTTGTATTTGTTTCCATTAGTAGGGCAATAATATATGGGTTGTATTTGTTTCCCTTAGTAGGGCAATAATATATGGGTTGTATTTGTTTCCATTAGTAGGGCAATAATACATGGGTTGTATTTGTTTTTTGAGTGCTGGTTTGGAGCAGGAAGGATGCAGTTAAAGTTCAACCAGTAAAGACAGCTAGCTTCCTTTTGACAGCAGGAGGGCAGAGGGAGACACAGTCCAATGTTTGCTTTAGGTGTGAGTCATAGAGAGTGTGTTTAGCCTGAATACCCCCCATTGTCTTCCCTGCTGGTCGGCTGACAGCTGGCTGCAGTGATGGGCTTTGTGTCATCCTGTATGGCTCCAGACACATTGAATTACTGGCCTTTCAGTACAGACACTGCGTTCCTCAACAGAGGAGACAAGACTGCTCAAATGTACTGTGAAATTAGCTCAAAATGGATTTCACATGACTTGGAATCCATTGGAATTGTGAAACCCCAAAGTAATTTGAGAAACAGAGCTGATAGTGCATTGACAGTTGACCGACTCCCCTTAGGACATCTGTATGGATTGTCCTACTTTCACAATCACCAACAGTTGCTACAGTGGTGTTGTTGTTTTTGGCCCATCCACCACCACTGTTCAGAGAACAAAATAAACATTGTTTTTACAGCTTATTCTTTTGTTGCTACATGTACAGTCTACACACATGAGGGGTGTTTTTTTTACAGTAGTTACATAGCAAGAATAAAGTAATTTGACATTTTAATTTGCTGGGGTTGTGGGATTTGACATCAGCATTTTATTTTTGATGTTTTACATCAGCATTTTAATTATTTGACATGCAGCATTTTAATTTACCGGACATTTGACATGCAGCATTTTAATTTACCGGACCCATATGCATTTGGTCCAGTAACCTGATTAGGGCTTCCACCCACGGTGCTCTGAATGACAGAAATAAGGTTTATAATATTGTAATTCCCATGCAAGTCTGCATCTGTCCATGTTATGTACATGGCCCTTTTATTTGTATTTTTTTTTTTTTTACAGTAGTTCCATAGCAAGAATAAAGTAATTTGACGTTTTGATATACATTATGTTTTCAGTCATAACTATTGTAGAACATGAGCTTTTAAAGCATCCCCTCAGCTACTCTGTCCATCCCACCTATCTCCATTACCCACCCCTCAGCTACTCTGTCCATCTCAGCTTTGTATTTGTCCATTAGTAGGGCAATAACCCACCCTTGCTACTTGTCCATCCCACCTATCTCCATAATAAATGGTTTGCTACTTGTCCATCCCACCTATCTCCAGTAACCCACCCCTAGCTACTCTGTTGTCCCATTTCCATAACCCACCCCTCAGCTACTCTGTATCCCAATAATAGCTATCTGTCCATCTATTTGTTTCATAACCCACCCCTCAGCTAGTAGGGCATCCCACCTAATAACCCACCCCTCAGCTACTCTGTCCATCCCACCTAGGGCCATAACCCACCCCTCAGCTACTCTTTCCATCCCACCTATCTCCATATAATATGGGTTGTATTTGTTTCAAGTCAGCTACTTGTCCATCCCACCTATCTCCATAACCCACCTTCAGCTATCTGTCCATCCCACCTATCTCCATAACCCACCCCTCAGCTACTTGTCCATCCCACCTATCTCCATAACCCACCCCTCAGCTACTCTGTCCATCCCACCTATCTCAATAACCCAACCCTCAGCTACTCTGTCCATCCCACCTGTCTCCAAAACCCACCCCTCAGCTACTCTGTCCATCCCACCTATCTCCAGGAAACCAAAACTCAGCTACTCTGTCCATCCCACCTATCTCCATAACCCACCCCTCAGCTACTCAGTCCATCCCACCTATCTCCATAGGACCCCTCAGCTACTCTCAGTCCATCCCACCTATCTCCATAACCCACCCTCAGCTACTCAGTCCATCCCACCTATCTCCATAACCCACCCTCAGCTACTCTCAGTCCATTCCACCTGTCTCCATAACCCACCCTCAGCTACTCTGTCCATCCCACCTATTTGTCCGTAACCCACCCCTCAGCTACTCTGTCCATCCCACCTATCTCCATAACCCACCCCTCAGCTACTCAGTCATCCCACCTATCTCCATAACCCACCCCTCAGCTACTCTGTCCATCCCACCTGGATCTCCATGCTACTCTGTCCATCCCACCTATCTCCATAACCCACCCTTGCTACTCTGTCCATCCCACCTATCTCCATAAACCCCTCAGCTACTCTGTCCATCCCACCTGATCTCCATAACCCACCCTCAGCTACTTGTCCATCCCACCTATCTCCATAACCCACCTCAGCTACTTGTCCATCCCACCTATCTCCATAACCCACCCCTCAGCTACTCTGTCCATCCCACCTATCTCCATAACCACCCCTCAGCTACTCTGTCCATCCCACCTATCTCCATAACCCACCCCTCAGCTACTCTGTCCATCCCACCTATCTCCATAACCCACCCCTCAGCTACTCTGTCCATCACCTATCTCCATAACCCACCCCTCAGCTACTCTCAGTCCATCCCACCTATCTCCAGAACCCAAAAGCTAATCTGTCCATCCCACCTATCTCCATAACCCACCCTCAGCTACTCAGTCCATCCCACCTATCTCCATAACCCACCCCTCAGCTACTTTTTCCATCCCACCTATTCCATAAAGAATCAGCTACCATCCCACCTGACATCTCCATAACCCACCCCTCATTTCCATAACTCCACCCCTCAGCTACTCTGTCCATCCCACCTATCTCCATAACCCACCCCTCAGCTACTCTGTCCATCCATATCTCCATAACCACCCCTCAGCTACTCTGTCCATAACCTATCTCCATAACCCACCCCTCAGCTACTCTGTCCATCCCACCTATCTCCATAACCCACCCCTCAGCTACTCTGTCCATCCCACCTATCTCCATAACCCACCCCTCAGCTACTCTGTCCATCCCACCTATCTCCATAACCCACCCTCAGCTACTCTGTCCATCCCACCTATCTCCATAACCCACCCTCAGCTACTCAGTCCATCCCACCTATCTCCATAACCCACCCCATCCCACCTATCAGCTACTCTGTCCATCCCACCTATCTCCATAACCCACCCTCAGCTACTCTGTCCATCCCACCTATCTCCATAACCCACCCCTCAGCTACTCTGTCCATCCCACCTATCTCCATAACCCACCCCTCAGCTACTCTGTCCATCCCACCTATCTCCATAACCCACCCCCTCAGCTACTCTGTCCATCCCACCTATCTCCATAACCCACCCCCAGCTACTCTGTCCATCCCACCTATCTCCATAACCCACCCTCAGCTACTCTGTCCATCCCACCTATCTCCATAACCCACCCCTCAGCTACTCTGTCCATCCCACCTATCTCCATAACCCACCCCTCAGCTACTCTGTCCATCCCACCTATCTCCATAACCCACCCCTCAGCTACTCTGTCCATCCCACCTATCTCCGTAAACCCAACCCTCAGCTACTCTGTCCATCCCACCTGTCTCCGTAAACCCACCCCTCAGCTACTCTGTCCATCCCACCTATCTCCATAAACCCAAAACTCAGCTACTCTGTCCATCCCACCTATCTCCATAACCCACCCCTCAGCTACTCTGTCCATCCCACCTATCTCCATAACCCCCCTCAGCTACTCTGTCCATCCCACCTATCTCCATAACCCACCCCTCAGCTACTCAGTCCATCCCACCTATCTCCATAACCCACCCCTCAGCTACTCTCAGTCCATTCCACCTATCTCCATAACCCACCCCTCAGCTACTCTGTCCATCCCACCTATCTCCGTAAACCCACCCCTCAGCTACTCTATCTCCATAACCCACCCCTCAGTCCATCCATTCCCTATCTCCATAACCCACCCTCAGCTACTCTGTCCATCCCACCTATCTCCATAACCCACCCCTCAGCTACTCTCTGTCCATCCCACCTATCTCCATAACCCACCCTCAGCTACTCTGTCCATCCCACCTATCTCCATAACCCAACCCTCAGCTACTCTGTCCATCCCACCTGTCTCCATAACCCCACCCCTCAGCTACTCTGTCCATCCCACCTATCTCCATAACCCACCCTCAGCTACTCTGTCCATCCCACCTATCTCCATAACCCACCCTCAGCTACTCTGTCCATCCATTCACCTATCTCCATAACCCACCCCTCAGCTACTCTGTCCATCCCACCTATCTCCATAACCCACCCCTCAGCTACTCTGTCCATCCCACCTATCTCCATAACCCACCCTCAGCTACTCTGTCCATCCCACCTATCTCCATAACCCACCCCTCAGCTACTCTCAGTCCATCCCACCTATCTCCATAACCCACCCCTCAGCTACTCTGTCCATCCCACCTATCTCCATAACCCACCCCTCAGCTACTCTGTCCATCCCACCTATCTCCATAACCCACCCCTCAGCTACTCTGTCCATCCCACCTATCTCCATAACCCACCCCTCAGCTACTCTGTCCATCCCACCTATCTCCATAACCCACCCCTCAGCTACTCTGTCCATCCCACCTATCTCCATAACCCACCCCTCAGCTACTCTGTCCATCCCACCTATCTCCATAACCCACCCCTCAGCTACTCTGTCCATCCCACCTATCTCCATAACCCACCCCTCAGCTACTCTGTCCATCCCACCTATCTCCATAACCCACCCCTCAGCTACTCTGTCCATCCCACCTATCTCCATAACCCACCCCTCAGCTACTCTGTCCATCCCACCTATCTCCATAACCCACCCTCAGCTACTCTGTCCATCCCACCTATCTCCATAACCCACCCCTCAGCTACTCTGTCCATCCCACCTATCTCCATAACCCACCCCTCAGCTACTCTGTCCATCCCACCTATCTCCGTAAACCCACCCCTCAGCTACTCTGTCCATCCCACCTATCTCCATAACCCACCCCTCAGCTACTCTGTCCATCCCACCTATCTCCATAACCCACCCCTCAGCTACTCTCAGTCCATCCCACCTATCTCCATAACCCACCCCTCAGCTACTCTGTCCATCCCACCTATCTCCATAACCCACCCCTCAGCTACTCTCAGTCCATCCCACCTATCTCCATAACCCACTCCTCAGCTACTCTGTCCATCCCACCTATCTCCGTAAACCCACCCCTCAGCTACTCTCAGTCCATCCCACCTATCTCCATAACCCACTCCTCAGCTACTCTGTCCATCCCACCTATCTCCATAACCACCCCTCAGCTACTCTGTCCATCCCACCTATCTCCATAACCCACCCCTCAGCTACTCAGTCCATCCCACCTATCTCCATAACCCACCCCTCAGCTACTCTGTCCATCCCACCTATCTCCATAACCCACCCCTCAGCTACTCTCAGTCCATCCCACCTATCTCCATAACCCACCCCTCAGCTACTCTGTCCATCCCACCTATCTCCATAACCCACCCTCAGCTACTCTGTCCATCCCACCTATCTCCATAACCCACCCCTCAGCTACTCTGTCCATCCCACCTATCTCCATAACCCACCCTCAGCTACTCTGTCCATCCCACCTATCTCCATAACCCACCCCTCAGCTACTCTGTCCATCCCACCTATCTCCATAACCCACCCCTCAGCTACTCTGTCCATCCCACCTATCTCCATAACCCACCCCTCAGCTACTCAGTCCATCCCACCTATCTCCATAACCCACCCCTCAGCTACTCAGTCCATCCCACCTATCTCCATAACCCACCCCTCAGCTACTCTGTCCATCCCACCTATCTCCATAACCCACCCCTCAGCTACTCTGTCCATCCCACCTATCTCCATAACCCACCCCTCAGCTACTCTGTCCATCCCACCTATCTCCATAACCCACCCTCAGCTACTCTGTCCATCCCACCTATCTCCATAACCCACCCTCAGCTACTCTGTCCATCCCACCTATCTCCATAACCCACCCTACTCTGTCAGCTACTCTGTCCATCCCACCTATCTCCATAACCCACCCTCAGCTACTCTGTCCATCCCACCTATCTCCATAACCCACCCCTCAGCTACTCTGTCCATCCCACCTATCTCCATAACCCACCCCTCAGCTACTCTGTCCATCCCACCTATCTCCATAACCCACCCCTCAGCTACTCAGTCCATCCCACCTATCTCCATAACCCACCCCTCAGCTCCCACCCCACCTATCTCCATAACCCACCCCTCAGCTACAGCTACTCTGTCCATCCCACCCCTCAGCTATCCATCCCACCTAAACCCAACCCACAGCTACTCTGTCCATCCCACCTGTCTCCATAACCCACCCCTCAGCTACTCTGTCCATCCCACCTATCTCCATAAACCCACCCCTCAGCTACTCTGTCCATCCCACCTATCTCCATAACCCACCCCTCAGCTACTCTCCAGTCCATTCCACCTATCTCCATAACCCACCCCCAGCTACTCTGTCCATCCCACCTATCTCCATAACCCACCCCTCAGCTACTCTGTCCATCCCACCTATCTCCATAACCCACCCCTCAGCTACTCTGTCCATCCCACCTATCTCCATAACCCACCCCTCAGCTACTCTGTCCATCCCACCTATCTCCATAACCCACCCTCAGCTACTCTGTCCATCCCACCTATCTCCATAACCCACCCCTCAGCTACTCTGTCCATCCCACCTATCTCCATAACCCACCCCTCAGCTACTCTGTCCATCCCACCTATCTCCATAACCCACCCCTCAGCTACTCTGTCCATCCCACCTATCTCCATAACCCACCCCTCAGCTACTCTGTCCATCCCACCTATCCATCCCACCTATCTCCATAACCCACCCCCAGCTACTCTGTCCATCCCACCTATCTCCATAACCCACCCCTCAGCTACTCTGTCCATCCCACCTATCTCCATAACCCACCCTCAGCTACTCTGTCCATCCCACCTATCTCCATAACCCACCCTCAGCTACTCTCAGTCCATCCCACCTATCTCCATAACCCACCCTCAGCTACTCTGTCCATCCCACCTATCTCCATAACCCACCCTCAGCTACTCTGTCCATCCCACCTATCTCCATAACCCACCCCTCAGCTACTCTGTCCATCCCACCTATCTCCATAACCCACCCCTCAGCTACTCTGTCCATCCCACCTATCTCCATAACCCACCCCTCAGCTACTCTGTCCATCCCACCTATCTCCATAACCCACCCTCAGCTACTCTCAGTCCATCCCACCTATCTCCATAACCCACCCCTCAGCTACTCTGTCCATCCCACCTATCTCCGTAAACCCACCCCTCAGCTACTCTCAGTCCATCCCACCTATCTCCATAACCCACCCCTCAGCTACTCTGTCCATCCCACCTATCTCCAAACCCACCCCTCAGCTACTCTGTCCATCCCACCTCCATAACCCACCCCTCTCCTGTCCATAAACCCACCCCCCTCAGCTACTCTGTCCATCCCACCTATCTCCATAACCCACCTCAGCTACTCTGTCCATCCCACCTATCTCCATAACCCACCCCTCAGCTACTCTGTCCATCCCACCTATCTCCATAACCCACCCTCAGCTACTCTGTCCATCCCACCTATCTCCATAACCCACCCTCAGCTACTCTCAGTCCATCCCACCTATCTCCATAACCCACCCCTCAGCTACTCTGTCCATCCCACCTATCTCCATAACCCACCCCTCAGCTACTCTCAGTCCATCCACCTAAACCCACCCCTCAGCTACTCTGTCCATCCTCCACCCACCCCTCAGCTCTCCCATCCCAATCTCCATAACCCCCATCAGCTACTCTCTGTCCATCCCTATCACCCCTCAACCCACCTATATCTCCGTCCCACCTATCTCCATAACCCAAACCCATCTCCACCCACCCCTCAGCTACTCTGTCCATCCCACCTATCTCAGTCCATCCCACCTATCTCCATAACCCACCCCTCAGCTACTCTGTCCATCCCACCTATCTCCATAACCCACCCCTCAGCTACTCTGTCCATCCCACCTATCTCCATAACCCCCCTCAACCCCATCAGCTACTCTCTGTCCATCCCACCTATCTCCATAACCCACCCCTCAGCTACTCAGTCCATCCCACCTATCTCCATAACCCACCCCTCAGCTACTCAGTCCATCCCACCTATCTCCATAACCCACCCCTCAGCTACTCTGTCCATCCCACCTGTCTCTATAAACCTGCCCTCTTCTGATTTCCGTGGAACATATTTGTTTCCAACTGTGCTGTTTCACATAAATTCTGAACCGGTTTAATCGCATAGTATCTACAACTTGTAAGTTAAAGATAAATATTTTTACTAATAGTATTGTTATATTGTTGATCAATTGACTATTGCTATTTGTAGGATTCATTTTAAATAAATGTTTGTTTTTGTTTGTTGCTTTTCTTGAACCTGTGAACAAGCTACATGGGGCAATACCAGAATAAGTCATCTATTGATGCTGTCTCTATGGTAGAACATCTGCAGAGCTGAGATAGTTACAGTGGCTGGTGAAAGTATTCACCCCTTTTGGCATGTTTCCTATTTTGTTGTCTTACAACCTGGAATTCAAATGGATTTTTGGGGGGTTTGTATAATTTGATTTACACAACATGCCAACCACTTTGAAGGTGGAAAATATTTTTGATTGTGAAACAAACAAGAAATAAGACAAAAAACCTAACTTGAGCGTGCATAAGTATTCACCCCCCCAAAGTCAATACTTTGTAGAGCCACCTTTTGCAGCAATTACAGCTGCCAGTTTGTCACATCTAGCCACAGGGATTTTTGCCCATTCTTCAAGGCAAAACTGCTCCAGCTCCTTCAAGTAGGATGGGTTCCGCTGGTGTACAGCAATCTGTAAGTCATACCACAGATTCTCAACTGGATTGAGGTCTGGGCTTTGACTAGGCCATTCCAAGACATTTAAATGTTTCCCCTTAAACCATTCGAGTGTTGCTTTAGCAGTATGCTTAGGGTCATTGTCCTGCTGGAAGGTGGACCTCCGTCCCAGTCTCAAATCTCTTGAAGACTGAAACAGGTTTCCCTCAAGAATTTCCCTGTATTTAGCGCCATCCATCGTTCCTTCAATTCTGACCAGTTTCCCAGTCCCTGCCGTTGAAAAACATCCCCACAGCATGATGCTGCCACCACCATGCTTCACTGTGTTCACTGTGAGATGATGTTCTCGGGTTGATGAGAGGTGTTGGGTTTGCACCAGACAGGGTTTTCCTTGATGGGCAAAAAGCTCAATTTTAGTCTCATCTGACCAGAGTACCTTCTTCCGTATGTTTGGGGAGTCTCCCACATGCCTTTTGGCGAACACCAAACATGTTTGCTTATTTTTTTCTGGCCACTCTTCCGTAAAGCCCAGCTCCGTGGAGTGTACGGCTTAAGGTGGTCCTATGGACAGATACTCCAATCTCCGCTCTGAAGCCTTGCAGCTCATTCAGTATTATCTTTGGTCTCTTTGTTGTCTTTCTGATTAATGCCCTCCTTGCCTGGTGTCGTGGAAAATTGCAAGATTATGTTTAATGCTTGTATTACATTATAATAGTTGTTACATTCGACAGAATAGAGTATTATGTGTGCGTGTTCCACTGAGGATGGCCTCTATGAGATAGCACTGACAGAGGAGATTTACGGTGTCTTTGGGTAATAAAGCCTAAAGAGCATTCCAGATAACATGAGCTAATGGTTCTGTTCTATGCCGAATCAGGGAGAAACGGTTCCCTTCTGGAGTCAGGTGGCCAGACACTGGTCTTTACAATGAGAGCTGTTGACACAGCAGTAACTGTCTGCTGTGTTTTATAGATATCTTTCATACAAATCTTAACCTTTGTGAACTGTTCCTAAAATCTGTGGTTCGTCAGTGTAAGTTGAGAGGGGTGTATCTTGGCTATTAAAGACCTTTATACTTTTCTGTTGGTACTTTCCAATGGTTCATTAGAGATGACACATCATTGAAAGTCAAAAAGGCTATTGCAAAGCTCTTATTAAAAAAAGATGTAGTTTAAGTGTAACTCTGACTGGTGTGTAGTTTGTAACTCTCCTCATTTGGTAAAGCAGAAAAATGCCACGACACTGGTCCATTCATTTTGGTGGGCGGCTCTCTCTTGGCAGGTTTGTTGTGGTGCCATATTCTTTCCATTTTTTTATTTAAATAATGGATTTAATGGTACTCTGTCGGATGTTCAAAGTTTCTTATTGTTTTATAACCCAACCCTGATCTGTTGGAGAGCTCCTTGGTCTTCATGGTGCCGCTTTCTTGGTGGTGACCCTTGATTAGTGGTGTTGCAGACTCTGGGGCCTTTCAAAACAGGTGTATATTTACTGAGATCATGTGACACTTAGATTGCACACAGGTGGACTTTATTTAACTAATTATGTGACTGCTGAAGGTAATTGGTTGGACCAGATCTTATTTAGGGGCTTCATAGCAAAGAGGGTGAATACATATGCACGCACCACTTTTCTGTTTTTGATTTTTTTATAATTTTTTAAAACAAATACATTTTTCCATTTCACTTGACCAATTTGGACTATTTTGTGTATGTCCATTACATGAAATCCAAATAAAAATCCATTTAAATTACAGGTTGTAATTCAACAAAATAGGAAAAACGCCAAGGGGGTTGAATATTTGAATATTTTTGCAAGGTACTGAATATGCCCCATATACATAACATTATGTTTGTGGCAAGAATTTAGTACAATAGTTTTTATTTATTTAACTAGGCAAGTCAGTTAAGAACAAATTCTTATTTACAATGAAGGCCAAACCCAGACGACGCTGGGCCAATTGTGCGCCACCCTATGGGACTTCCAATCACGACCAGATGTGTTGCAGCCTGGATCTGAACTGGAGCCCCCAGTTTAAATTGAAAACAAGTTTTGATTCAAGTGTTGTTTTGCGTATCATTTCATAAACCATGTGCCACGGAATCGGCACATCTCAAATCTCTTCTCAACTATTTTGCAACCTGTATGGCGCAGTGGTCAACATTTTGGCCCTCAAGTAAAACTGATATATTTTTTTTATTGAGATTAATGTTTTTTTGTTGACAATGTTGGTGTTTAATAAAGGGCAGACAAACAAGTTCTTTATCTTCTTCCACTTGCCTCCTCCATTTTTGCGGTAATGCTGTAATCAGTTGGTTGTGATTTTGGATAGACCAGACAGCTACCGTGCTAATCAATGTGTTAGTCGTTCTGACAATCCATCTGAAAGCTATCTGATAAATCAGTCACTTCCCTGTTTACATTCTCAACATATAACAACATCCACAACGTATCTACCACGAATCACTAACACTCTCGCTCAAATACATGTCATTAAATTCAAGACCCTTTTAGAAAGAACTTACCAAAGCAAACAGGGAACATGTTCTCTCCTATCCCTGCTCCCCTCTCCCAATATGATATTAAACATGTCTCTCTCTCCCACTCTCTCTCTCTCTCTCTCCCCCCATCTCTTCCAGTGTCCAGGTGTGTAGCCGAGCTGCAGGGGCGTATGCGTGGCCTACAAGGGGAGATGAAGGCTGAGTGTGAGCGGTTCAGACAGTCCCAGGATGCTCTAGCCAACGCCAGGAGAGACCTGACCACCAGAGAACAGAGTCTACAGAGGATGAACTGAGCCTCGCTCACATGCGCATCTCACAGGGGAGTGATCGGGTATGGATGCACACACACTGTATGAAACACACAGCGGGAGTGACTGCCAAACACAGACACGAGTGTGACGGCAAGGTAGAGGGACACAGTCACATCTATCACACATTCAGTTATACTGTGTGTCTCCTCTCCAGGCCCAGTCGTTGGAGCAGCGTGTGAAGCAGCTGCAGGAGGAACTGAAGTGTCAGAGACAGAACACAGCCGCCTGCAGCACCAGCAACGCACCAGAGACCTGGACAACCAACACCAGAGGGTGAGGAGGGGGTGGGTGTGTCTGAGGGTTGCATGCACCCCTCCACTGTGCGTTAGATGATCTGGAGAAGGACAACCAAAGGGTGTGGGTGGGGGGGATGTCTTATATCTCCATGTAGCTACACACCCAGGTGTGATGGTGTGTAAGGTGATCTGCGCACTTACAAGCCTGTTCCCAACAATGCAGAGTTTAAAAAGTAAGACAAATATGTTCAATAAAGACAGTGCATTCAAAGTATTCAGACCCATTCCCTTTTCCCACTTTTTAAAAATGTTACAGCCTTATTCTAAATGTTTTCCCTCATCAATCTACACACAATACCCCATAATGACAAAGCAAAACAGGTTTTTAGACAGATTAGCAAATGTATTAACAATAAAAAAACAGAAATACTTAAATTCAGACCCTTTGCTATGAGACTTGAAATTGAGATCGGATACATCCTGTTTTCATTGATCATCCTTGAGATGTTTCTACAACTTGATTGGATTCCACCTGTAGTAAATTAAATTGGTTGAACATGATTTGGAAAGGCACACACCTCTCTATATAAGGTCCCACAGTTGACAGTGCATGTCAGAGCAAAACCAAGCCATGAGGTCAAAGGAATTGTCTATAGAGCTCCGAGACAGGATGGTGTCGAGGCACAGATCTGGGGAAGGGCACCAAAACATTTCTGTAGCATTGAAGACCCCCAAGAACACATTGTCCTCCATCATTCTTAAATGGAAGAAGTTTGGAACCACCAAGACTCTTCCTAGAGCTGGCCGCCCAGCCAAACTGAGCAATCAGGAGAGAAGGGCCTTGGTCAGGGAGGTGACCAAGAACCCGTGGTCACTCTGACAGAGCTCCAGAGTTCCTCTGTGGAGATGGAAGATCCTTCCAGAAGGACAACCATCTCTGCAGCACTCCACCAATCAGGCCTTTACGGTAGAGTGGCCAGACAGAAGCCATTCCTCAGTAAAAGGTACATGACAGCCAGCTTGGAGTTTGCCAAAAGGCATCTAAAGACCTTCAGACCATGAGAAACAAGATTCTCTGGTCTGATGAAACCAAGATTCAACCATTTGGCATGAATGCCAAGTGTCATGTCTGGAGGAAACCTGACACCATCCCTACGCTGAAGCGTAGTGGTGGCAGCATCATGCTGTGGGCATGTTTTTCAGCGGCAGGGACTGGGAGACTAGTTAGGATCGAGGGAAAGATGAACGGAGCAAAGTATAGAGAGATCCTTGATGAAAACCTGCTGGGGCGAAGGTTCACCTTCCAACAGGACAACGACCCTAAGCACACAGCCAAGGCAATGCAGGAGTGGCTTCGGGACAAGTCTCTGAATGACCATCTCTGGAGAGACCTGAAAATAGCTGTGCAGCGATGCTCCCCAACCAACCTGACAGAGCTTGAGAGGATCTGCATAGAAGGATGGGAGAAACTCTCCAAATACAGGTGTGCCAAACTTGTTGTGTCATACCCAACAAGACTCGAAGCAGCCAAAGGTGCTTCAACAAAGTACTGAGTAAAGGGTCTGAATGATTATGTAAATGTGATATTTCATTTTTTTCTCTTTAATGAATTTGCTCCAATGTAATAACTTTTTATTTTTATTTGATTTTTTAAGGTGTCATTTTTGGGTATTGTGTGTAGATTGATGATGGGAAACAATATATATAATCCATTTTAGAATAAGGCTGTAAAGTAAAAAAAAAATGTGGGAAAAGGTCTGAATACTTTCAAACACACTGTATCTAATCTAGTTCAATCTGATAAGGCATTCATTGGTTTCATCCCAAATGGCACCCTATTCCCCTTATAGTGCACTACTTTTGACCAGGACCCATAGATGGGGAATAGGATGCCATTTGGGAAGCGTCCATTCTCTTCCTTTCTCTCCAATAGACACTGAACACAATAGAGCTACAGTACATATGGTTTTGCTAGCTGCCTCAAATCAGATTGACATCATGTTTAATTACTGATAAGCTTTTTAATATGCTTTCACGTTGCTTTTAAAGTGGCCACTTTGAGAGTTAAACGTACCAAGCTGGAAGGTCTGTGACTTCAGGGCTTTGTGTTTACAGCATGGAGATGAACAGGGAATAGTTGCTTTAAGACCAGTGCATGCGAAAACAATGACATTGCACAATTTGTAGGGGATTTCATCTGTTGTTTTTATTCATGGTATGGAAGTGTATCCAAATGTTTGAATGTGTTACCTCATGTAAGCAAAAAAGATTTGATCATGTTTAATATGTATCTGATGGGTTTGATAGTTTCCCCTTCTGTCTCTGCTGTGTAGGTAACTGCATGTGGCGTGGCTGATTCATCAGACGGATGTTTACGACAGGACCTGTCCTTTAGATAGAGAGGGAGATAGAGACCCTGTTTGTTGCTTTCCCGTGTCTACTCCCCTCCCACCCTTCCCTTTTCTCAAGACTCCCTTTATCAACTTCCTTTTATATGTGATCTTCTCATAGTCCTCCCCGGTCCCCACCTTTTCCTTAGTGAGTACTTCCTTCCTGTCTCTCTACCAGCTGACCCCTCAGAAGCAGGCGTTGGAGAGGGGTACAGACGCTTTGAAAGAGAAAGTCAAATGGACTGAGGGTGAACTGAAGGAGAGCCAGAAGAAAGAGGCCCAAACACAAACCAAACTAACGGTATACACATACAATTATGAGCTACAGACGGACAGACTCTTGTGTCCTTGGTCTGGACATGTCAATCTAATATGCATGAACTAGGCTGTGGTCACATTATGAAGTCACTGAATCCTTTAGTCCATAGGTTTTTGCTATAGAATTGTCTGCTGTTATATAAAGAATAGGTTGGTTATTAAACGTTTATGTAGTTGATATTGCATAGTTATTACATAGTTATTGACTTCATGAATATGTGCTGTTTCTCTCCTGTTGCTGTCCTATAGGAGTCACTGTGTGAGAGGGAGGGGCTGAATGTAACACTGGAGCAGAACAGGAGGAGAGAGACAGGACTGGAGGAGGAGGTGAAGAAGCTGGCTGAGGAGCTGGCAGAGGCCCTCAGATGCATCAAAGAACTAGAAGGTGAGGAGGCGGGAGGAAAGAGGACTGTTGTTGATAATGGGTTGTTTATCCTTTATGACTAGAGACGATAGACAGTGCTGTTGTCTGTTCAATGTTAGGAAATTTGAACAGGACGTGTTTGACTTAACAAAAGAGTGACATCATTCCTACACCAAACTGTTGTCACTCATTTCCTTTGAGCTGCACAAGTTGTTATTCTTGTTACTGCTGCCACCTGTTGACTTTCAGCGGTATTACACCCGGCTATTTGGTTGATTATCCAAATGATTAACATTTTGTTGAATTAACAGGGCAGTTTGAATGATAATAAGTCATTTTGTTGATCATTTCTTCTTTCTCTTGTTTGTTTCCCTATTCCTCTTTCCAGACCAGAAGACGGTCCAACCCACTGCTGCTCCAATGGCTCCAGTCCCGTTTAGCCCTGCCGGTCAGAGCTTTGCCCCGGTCTCACAACCACGACATGGCCACACCACCCCACGCACACCCTCGGCTCAGACCAACAGACCTGCTAGAGGGGAACAAGCGAGGGAGGAGCGAGAGGAGAGAGGGAACGAGGGACAGAGAGCAAAGTACCCCACAGAGCGAGAGCCTGGCGAGGGCATTGACTCGGACCACATCACTCCGTTTGGATCCACAGACTCTGACAAAACAAAGAGGGCAGGAGAAAGGGGGAAAGGGGAGGAGAGGAAACGAGAGAATGAGAGACAAGATGAGGTAGAGTCGGTAGTAGATGGCTGCATCCCTGAAAAGGATGCTTCCACCAAGGACAAAAACTCACTCAGCACACAGAGCTCTCTTTCTGACACAGACCACAGTCCCCACCACACCAGCTCCGCTGGCTCCGACACAGACTACGAGAGCGAGACCCTGTCCAGCCACTCCAAACCCCGAGCCCAGACCACCGGGGCTGAGGGAGACCTACAGAGGGAGAACAGAGAGCTGCGTTCAGAGCTGCAGGATGTTAAGGATGAGTTACAAAGGAGACTGGAGGATCTGGAGACCCAGCGCAGAGCGGAGGCCGAGGCCAGGACCAGGCTCAAGCAGCTCAGCCGCAAACACGCCTCTCAGGCTGAGACCTCCAGAGAGAAGGAGAGGAGGGGGGAGTTAGAGGAGAGAGCAGAGACGGGAGGTTGAAGGAGGCACTGGCTGAACTTGAGATAAAGGTCAGGAGAGATGGAGAGGACAGGGAGAGGGGGGAAAAAGAGAAGGAGGAAAGGAAAGAGAGGGAGAGAGAGGACAGGGAGAGGGGGAGAGGACAGGGAGAGGGGGAGAGGACAGGGAGAGGGGAGAGAGGACAGGGAGAGGGGGAGAGAGAGAAGGAGGAAAGGAAAGAGAGGGAGAGAGAGGACAGCGAGAGGGGGAGAGGGGGAGAGGACATGGAGAGGGGGAGAGGGCGAGAGGACAGGGAGAGTGGGGGAGAGGGGAGAGGACAGGGAGAGTGGGGAGAGGGAGAAGGAGGAAAGGAAAGAGAGGGAGAGAGAGGACAGGAAGAGGGGTGAGAGGACAGGGAGAGGGGGAGAGGGAGAAGGAGGAAAGGAAAGAGAGGGAGAGAGAGGACAAGGAGAGGGGTGAGAGGACAGGGAGAGGGGGAGAGGACAGGGAGAGGGGGGAGAGGACAGGGAGAGGGGAGAGAGAGAAGGAGGAAAGGAAAGAGAGGGAGAGAGAGGACAGGGAGTCTGAAAGCATGCTGCTGAACCTCCCGCTAAAAAAGCAGCTGGCTGAGTTGAAGACAAAGCTCTTGATAGAACAGGAGGAGAGAGAAAGTGAAAAGGAGGAGGAGAGGAAGAGATTGAAAAACAAAGGGGTCGAAGGAACGATTGAACTTACTGTGAAGCTGGAAGAGCTCCAGGCAGAGTTGAAGGAACTGAAGAACCGTGGACGTCTTGAAGTGAAGAACATGGTAGATAAAAACACCTCTCTGACATATCTCACCCTGCACCATGACATCATCTCTAACTCCAACAACAACACTGTTGTCCCTGACTACAAGCTACTACCATCTCCAGACCAGCACCATCTCTTGTGTGAGAATCCCAACCCACAGAACACTGTTGTCTCCCAGGCAACAGCAACAACAGCTGATCTGATCCAGGAATATGGAACTCTGACCAAAGCTCCAGATCTCTCCAGACCTATTATTGAGAGAGAGACCATTGTGGAGGCCCAGAGTGTCACCCTCAGACCAGGCTGAAATCACCATGGAGCTCCAGAGTAGAGGCCTCTCTGCCTCAGAGCTAGCCCAGGAGGTGGAGCATCTGTAGAGATGAACTGGCCTTGCTCAGAGAGGAGAAGGAGAGACTGGAGGAAGAGAGACAGAAGGAGGGCAGCAGCGTCAGGCAGGGACAGGAACTGCAGCACTGTAGAGATGAACTGGCCTTGCTCAGAGAGGAGAAGGAGAGACTGGAGGAAGAGAGACAGAAGGAGGGCAGGGACAGGAACTGCAGCACTGTAGAGATGAACTGGCCTTGCTCAGAGAGGAGAAGGAGAGCCTGGAGGAAGAGAGACAGAAGGAGGGCAGCGGCGTCAGACAGGGACAGGAACTGCAGCACTGTAGAGATGAACTGGCCTTGCTCAGAGAGGAGAAGGAGAGACTGGAGGAAGAGAGACAGAAGGAGGGCAGGGACAGGAACTGCAGCACTGTAGAGATGAACTGGCCATGCTCAGGAAGAGAGGAGGGCAGGGACAGGAACTGCAGCACTGTAGAGATGAACTGGCCATGCTCAGAGAGAAAGGGCAGCGGCGTCAGAGAGACTGGAGGAAGAGAGACAGAAGGAGGGCAGCGGCGTCAGACAGGGACAGGACTGCAGCACTGTAGAGATGAACTGGCCTTGCTCAGAGAGGAGAAGGAGAGACTGGAGGAAGAGAGACAGAAGGAGGGCAGCAGCATCAGACAGGGACAGGAACTGCAGCACTGTAGAGATGAACTGGCCTTGCTCAGAGAGGAGAAGGAGAGACTGGAGGAAGAGAGACAGAAGGAGGGCAGCGGCGTCAGACAGGGACAGGAACTGCAGCACTGTAGAGATGAACTGGCCTTGCTCAGAGAGGAGAAGGGGAGACTGGAGGAAGAGAGACAGAAGGAGGGCAGCGGCGTCAGACAGGGACAGGAACTGCAGCACTGTAGAGATGAACTGGCCTTGCTCAGAGAGGAGAAGGAGAGACTGGAGGAAGAGAGACAGAAGGAGGGCAGCAGCGTCAGACAGGGACAGGAACTGCAGCACTGTAGAGATGAACTGGCCTTGCTCAGAGAGGAGAAAGAGAGACTGGAGGAAGAGAGACAGAAGGAGGGCAGCGGCGTCAGGCAGGGACAGGAACTGCAGCACTGTAGAGATGAACTGGCCTTTTTTATTTATTTATTTTTATTTCACCTTTATTTAACCAGGTAGGCTAGTTGAGAACAAGTTCTCATTTGCAACTGCGACCTGGCCAAGATAAAGCATAGCAGTGTGAACAGACAACACAGAGTTACACATGGAGTAAGCAATTAACAAGTCAATAACACAGTAGAAAAAAAATGGGCAGTCTATATACAATGTGTGCAAAAGGCATGAGGAGGTAGGCGAATAATACAATTTTGCAGATTAACACTGGGGTGATAAATGATCAGATGGTCATGTACAGGTAGAGATATTGGTGTGCAAAAGAGCAGAAAAGTAAATAAATAAATAAAAAAAACAGTATAAAAACAGTATGGGGATGAGGTAGGTGAAAATGGGTGGGCTATTTACCAATAGACTATGTACAGCTGCAGCGATCGGTTAGCTGCTCGGATAGCTGATGTTTGAAGTTGGTGAGGGAGATAAAAGTCTCCAACTTCAGCGATTTTTGCAGTTCGTTCCAGTCACAGGCAGCAGAGTACTGGAACGAAAGGCGGCCAAATGAGGTGTTGGCTTTAGGGATGATCAGTGAGATACACCTGCTGGAGCGTGTGCTACGGATGGGTGTTGCCATCGTGACCAGTGAACTGAGATAAGGCGGAGCTTTACCTAGCATGGACTTGTAGATGACCTGGAGCCAGTGGGTCTGGCGACGAATATGTAGCGAGGGCCAGCCGACTAGAGCATACAAGTCGCAGTGGTGGGTGGTATAAGGTGCTTTGGTGACAAAACGGATGGCACTATGATAGACTGCATCCAGTTTGCTGAGTAGAGTGTTGGAAGCCATTTTGTAGATGACATCGCCGAAATCGAGGATCGGTAGGATAGTCAGTTTTACTAGGGTAAGCTTGGCGGCGTGAGTGAAGGAGGCTTTGTTGCGGAATAGAAAGCCGACTCTTGATTTGATTTTCGATTGGAGATGTTTGATGTGAGTCTGGAAGGAGAGTTTGCAGTCTAGCCAGACACCTAGGTACTTATAGATGTCCACATATTCAAGGTCGGAACCATCCAGGGTGGTGATGCTAGTCGGGCATGCGGGTGCAGGCAGCGATCGGTTGAAAAGCATGCATTTGGTTTTACTCGCGTTTAAGAGCAGTTGGAGGCCACGGAAGGAGTGCTGTATGGCATTGAAGCTCGTTTGGAGGTTAGATAGCACAGTGTCCAATGACGGGCCGAAAGTATATAGAATGGTGTCGTCTGCGTAGAGGTGGATCAGGGAATCGCCCGCAGCAAGAGCAACATCATTGATATATACAGAGAAAAGAGTCGGCCCGAGAATTGAACCCTGTGGCACCCCCATAGAGACTGCCAGAGGACCGGACAGCATGCCCTCCGATTTGACACACTGAACTCTGTCTGCAAAGTAATTGGTGAACCAGGCAAGGCAGTCATCCGAGAAACCGAGGCTATTGAGTCTGCCGATAAGAATATGGTGATTGACAGAGTCGAAAGCCTTGGCGAGGTCGATGAAGACGGCTGCACAGTACTGTCTTTTATCGATGGCGGTTATGATATCGTTTAGTACCTTGAGCGTGGCTGAGGTGCACCCGTGACCGGCTCGGAAACCAGATTGCACAGCGGAGAAGGTACGGTGGGATTCGAGATGGTCATTGACCTGTTTGTTGACTTGGCTTTCAAGACCTTAGATAGGCAGGGCAGGATGGATATAGGTCTATAGCAGTTTGGGTCCAGGGTGTCTCCCCCTTTGAAGAGGGGGATGACTGCGGCAGCTTTCAATCCTTGGGGATCTCAGACGATATGAAAGAGAGGTTGAACAGGCTGGTAATAGGGGTTGCGACAATGGCGGCAGATAGTTTCAGAAATAGAGGGTCCAGATTGTCAAGCCCAGCTGATTTGTACGGGTCTAGGTTTTGCAGCTCTTTCAGAACATCTGCTATCTGGATTTGGGGAAAGGAGAACCTGGAGAGGCTTGGGCGAGGAGCTGCGGGGGGCGGAGCTGTTGGCCGAGGTTGGAGTAGCCAGGCGGAAGGCATGGCCAGCCGTTGAGAAGTGCTTATTGAAGCTTTCGATAATCGTGGATTTATCGGTGGAGACCGTGTTACCTAGCCTCAGTGCAGTGGGCAGCTGGGAGGAGGTACTCTTGTTCTCCATGGACTTCACAGTGTCCCAGAACTTTTTGGAGTTGGAGCTACAGGATGCAAACTTCTGCCTGAAGAAGCTGGCCTTAGCTTTCCTGACTGACTGCGTGTATTGGTTCCTGACTTCCCTGAACAGTTGCATATCACGGGGGCTATTCGATGCTATTGCAGTCCGCCACAGGATGTTTTTGTGCTGGTCGAGGGCAGTCAGGTCTGGAGTGAACCAAGGGCTGTATCTGTTCTTGGTTCTGCATTTTTGAACGGAGCATGCTTATCTAAAATGGTGAGGAAGTTACTTTTAAAGAATGACCAGGCATCCTCAACTGACGGGATGAGGTCAATGTCCTTCCAGGATACCCGGGCCAGGTCGATTAGAAAGGCCTGCTCACAGAAGTGTTTTAGGGAGCGTTTGACAGTGATGAGGGGTGGTCGTTTGACTGCGGCTCCGTAGCGGATACAGGCAATGAGGCAGTGATCGCTGAGATCCTGGTTGAAGACAGCGGAGGTGTATTTGGAGGGCCAGTTGGTCAGGATGACGTCTATGAGGGTGCCCTTGTTTACAGAGTTAGGGTTGTACCTGGTGGGTTCCTTGATGATTTGAGTGAGATTGAGGGCATCTAGCTTACATTGTAGGACTGCCGGGGTGTTAAGCATATCCCAGTTTAGGTCACCTAACAGAACAAACTCTGAAGCTAGATGGGGGGCGATCAATTCACAAATGGTGTCCAGGGCACAGCTGGGAGCTGAGGGTGGCCGGTAGCAGGCGGCAACAGTGAGAGACTTATTTCTGGAGAGGGTAATTTTCAAAATTAGTAGTTCGAACTGTTTGGGTATGGACCTGGAAAGTATGACATTACTTTGCAGGCTATCTCTGCAGTAGACTGCAACTCCGCCCCCTTTGGTAGTTCTATCTTGACGGAAGATATAGTTGGGTATGGAAATCTCTGAATTTTTGGTGGCCTTCCTGAGCCAGGATTCAGACACGGCAAGGACATCAGGGTTAGCAGAGTGTGCTAAAGCAGTGAGTAAAACAAACTTAGGGAGGAGGCTTCTGATGTTGACATGCATAAAACCAAGGCCTTGCTCAGAGAGGAGAAGGAGAGACTGGAGGAAGAGAGACAGAAGGAGGAGCTCAAGGAAAGTAGGGTCACAATAACCCCTCAGCAGGTTGACCATTACACAGATGTACATCAGATCCCCCATAACACTCAGAATGAGTCTGCCTTTGGGATAGAAGAGAGTACAGACATAACAATAAAACCACTGAACACTACCCAGGCTTCCTCTGCACTTTGTGATGAGGGAGGTCAGCTGCCCACTCCACAGAAAAATTGTGTCACATAATTATATCATGTAAATGACAGCACTACCACTCTGAGCAACCATCCTGTTGAAAATGAGGCCGCGAAGATGGTGGATTCTAAGGCTTCTGCTCAGCCAAGCAGGAGTGAAGAGAGAGTTGAAAACACAGAGAAATTCAAATCGGACCATTTAACTGTCACACGTTCTGAGGAGCAGCTGGAACATCCTAAGGTTTCTGGGCTCCAACAGCAACACGTCCGTAGTGACTGACACACCATGTACAGCCCTGCCTTCAGGAGAGCTACTGAAGAGTTCCAGCTATCCCAGAGAGACCTGAGTCTAACCAGGACTGAGAACACACATCTTACTGTAGAGCTGGAGAAAGCTTCCGGTCCTACCAACAAACGACAGTACACCAGTGGACAGGGTCGAGAAGAGAGTCTGGCTGAAGAGCTGCGGTCTCTAAAACAGAAGAACGAACAACTGGAACTCAAACTTCAAGATGTTGCAACCACAGACAGAGAAATTAGTTTTGTTAGTAACACAACACTACCAGCCACCTGTGAAGACCAGGCTGAAAGAGAAGGAAAAGAAAGACCCAGAGAGGAGGACAGGAAGTTATCTCCACCTCTGGAGAGCTAGAGCAAATCAGTGACATCATCACCTCAGGACTGGAGGCCACACTGCAGGATGGAGGGAAACCCAAAGACGAGGAGAGAGGGGAAGTAAAGTCTGAAGGAAAGAGAGGAGCTAGGGATGAGGGGAGAGGGGAAGGAGAGGGTGAGAGAGGAGCTAGGGGTGATGGGAGCGGGGGAGTAGAGAGGGAGAGAGGAGCTGGATATGAGACTCTATTAGACACTACTCCACTGGCTCCACTGCAGATCACCTGCCTAGAGAAGCAGGTAGGTTTCTATACTCTACATCTTACTGTGAATGTAGTTATCAAAGTTACCATAAATACTTGAACAATTTCCCCCCATATCTTAAGCATGTGGTTGTTCAAAAACCCTACTACAGAAGGCTTTATTCGAGCTAGCTATTTTGAATAAATGTATTTTGAAAAAATCCTGAATGTTATTTTGTCTCTCTCGCTCTCTCTCCTCCTGTCCAGGTGGTGGCGCTGCAGGCTGAACTGCAGTCTCTCTCTGAGGAGAACCAGAGACGGGCTGAGGAGCTGGCAGTGTGGAGGCTGACGGCCCAGAACCCCTGTCTGGACCCAGAGGACCCCATCGCTGCTACCCTCAGCCCTGCTCCCCTCAGCCTGGTACACAACACTGCTCCCCTCAGGCCTGGACACAACACTGCTCCCCTCAGCCCTGGACACAACACTGCTCCCCTCAGGCCTGGACACAACACTGCTCCCCTCAGCCCTGGACACAACACTGCTCCCCTCAGGCCTGGACACAACACTGCTCCCCTCAGGCCTGAACACAACACTGCTCCCCTCAGCCCTGGACACAACACTGCTCCCCTCAGCCCTGGACACAACACTGCTCCCCTCAGGCCTGAACACAACACTGCTCCCCTCAGGCCTGGACACAACACTGCTCCCCTCAGGCCTGGACACAACACTGCTCCCCTCAGGCCTGGACACAACACTGCTCCCCTCAGGCCTGAACACAACACTGCTCCCCTCAGGCCTGGACACAACACTGCTCCCCTCAGCCCTGGACACAACACTGCTCCCCTCAGCCCTGGACACAACACTGCTCCCCTCAGGCCTGGACACAACACTGCTCCCCTCAGGCCTGAACACAACACTGCTCCCCTCAGCCCTGGACACAACACTGCTCCCCTCAGCCCTGGACACAACACTGCTCCCCTCAGCCCTGGACACAACACTGCTCCCCTCAGCCCTGGACACAACACTGCTCCCCTCAGCCCTGGACACAACACTGCTCCCCTCAGCCCTGGACACAACACTGCTCCCCTCAGCCCTGGACACAACACTGCTCCCCTCAGCCCTGGACACAACACTGCTCCCCTCAGGCCTGGACACAACACTGCTCCCCTCAGCCCTGTACACAACACTGCTCTCCTCAGGCCCGGACACAACACTGCTCCCCTCAGGCCCGGACACAACACTGCTCCCCTCAGGCCTGGACACAACACTGCTCCCCTCAGCCCTGTACACAACACTGCTCTCCTCAGGCCTGGACACAACACTGCTCCCCTCAGGCCTGAACACAACACTGCTCCCCTCAGGCCTGGACACAACACTGCTCCCCTCAGGCCTGGACACAACACTGCTCCCCTCAGGCCTGGACACAACACTGCTCCCCTCAGGCCTGGACACAACACTGCTCCCCTCAGGCCTGGACACAACACTGCTCTCCTCAGCCCTGGACACAACACTGCTCCCCTCAGCCCGGTACACAACACTGCTCTCCTCAGCCCGGTACACAACACTGCTCCCCTCAGCCCTGGACACAACACTGCTCTCCTCAGCCCGGTACACAACACTGCTCTCCTCAGCCCGGTACACAACACTGCTCTCCTCAGCCCGGTACACAACACTGCTCCCCTCAGGCCTGGACACAACACTGCTCCCCTCAGGCCTGGACACAACACTGCTCTCCTCAGCCCGGTACACAACACTGCTCTCCTCAGCCCTGGACACAACACTGCTCCCCTCAGCCCGGTACACAACACTGCTCCCCTCAGCCCGGTACACAACACTGCTCCCCTCAGGCCTGGACACAACACTGCTCCCCTCAGGCCTGGACACAGGCCTGGACACAACACTGCTCTCCTCAGCCCGGTACACAACACTGCTCTCCTCAGCCCTGGACACAACACTGCTCCCCTCAGCCCTGGACACAACACTGCTCCCCTCAGCCCTGGCTCCCCTCACACAACACTGCTCCCCTCAGGCCTGGACACCCCTCAGGCCTGGACACTGCTCCCCTCAGGCCTGGACACAACACTGCTCCCCTCAGGCCTGGACACAACACTGCTCCCCTCAGGCCTGGACACAACACTGCTCTCCCTGGACACAACACAGCCCTGGACACAACACTGCTCCCCTCAGGCCTGGACACAACACTGGCCTGGACACAACACTGCTCCCCTCAGGCCTGAACACAACACTGCTCCCCTCAGGCCTGGACACAACACTGCTCCCCTCAGGCCTGGACACAACACTGCTCCCCTCAGGCCTGGACACAACACTGCTCCCCTCAGGCCTGGACACAACACTGCTCCCCTCAGGCCTGGACACAACACTGCTCCCCTCAGGCCTGGACACAACACTGCTCCCCTCAGGCCTGGACACAACACTGCTCCCCTCAGGCCTGGACACAACACTGCTCCCCTCAGGCCTGGATGCCCTGTACACAACACTGCTCCCCTCAGGCCTGGACACAACACTGCTCCCCTCAGGCCTGGACACAACACTGCTCCCCTCAGGCCTGGACACAACACTGCTCCCCTCAGGCCTGGACACAACACTGCTCCCCTCAGGCCTGGACACAACACTGCTCCCCTCAGGCCTGGACACAACACTGCTCCCCTCAGGCCTGGACACAACACTGCTCCCCTCAGGCCTGGACACAACACTGTGACTGTGATCAGGGAGGATGAGCTGCTTCTCCTATAGACTCTATGGGAGGACCCTGGCCTCAAAGTAATGGTACACTTAACACTTGTAGGAAACATGTGGTGACAATAATGCTTTTCATATGCTGCTTATATATAAAATATAAACAGTGCATTCGGAAAGTATTCAGACCCCTTGACTTTTTCCACATTTTGTTACGTTACAGTCTTATTCTAAAATGGATTAAATAAAAAAGTCCTCATTAATCTACACACAATAGCCCATAATAACAAAGTCAACAGGTTTTTATAAATGTTTGCAACTGTATTAAAAATGAAAAACCGATGTCTTATTTACATAACTATTCAGACCCTTTATGAGACTCGAAATTGAGTTCAAGTACATCCTGTTTCCATTGACCGTCCTTAATATGTTTCTACAACTTGATTGGAGTCCACCTGTGGTAAACTCAATTGATTGGACATGATTCGGAAAAGCACATACCTGTTTGTATAAGGTCCCACAGATGATAGTGCATGTCAGAGCAGAAACCAAGCCATGAGGTCGAAGGAATTGTCCATAGAGACAGGATTGTGTCGAGGCACAGATCTGGGGAAGGGTACCAATCATTTTCTGCAGCATTGAAGGTCCCCAAGAACACAGTGGCCTCCATCATTCTTAAATGGAAGATGTTTGGAACCACCAAGACTCTTCCTGTAGCGTCATACCCAAGAAGACTTGGCTGTAATTGCTGCCAAAGGTGCGGAGGCAGGTGGCCTAGTGGTTAGAGTGTATAGGCGGCAGGTAGCCTAGTGGTTAGAGTGTAGAGGCGGCAGGTATCCTGGTGGTTAGAGCGTTGGGCCAGTAACCGGAAGATTTCTGGATCGAATCCCTGAGCTGACAAGGTAAAAATCTGTCTTTCTGCCCCTGAGCAAGGCAGTTAACCCACTGTTCACCGGGCCTCGAAGACATTGATGTCGATTAAAGGCAGCCCCCCGCATCGGTCTGATTCAGAGGGGTGGGTTAAATGCCCTCAGCCCGTATTCAGTTGAATACATTGTTGGACAACTGACAACTTCGTTCACTGGACTTTATCCCCTTTCCCTTTTCAACAAAGTACTGAATGCCTAATGTAAAATGTGGTGGGTACTCTCTTCGTTCACTGGACTTTATCCTGCTAACTGTTCCAAATGTCCGAACTGAATTTGGTAAAAGGGCATTTATGTACTCTGCGCCATCGTCTTGGAACACCTTACAAAATACTTTTAAACTGGAAGAACTTGTCCCGATTGGTGTTTTTAAATCACCGATGAAGGATTTTGAGGCTGATTGCCTGACCTGTCAATGTTTTTAATTGATGTTCTTGTGAATTCAATGGTTTTTACTAGATTACTTGTAGTTTTTCATGTTGTCTGTCTGTAATTTTTTTGTATTGACTTGGTGCTGCCTATCTTGACCAGGGCGCTCTTGAAAAATAGATTTTAATCTCAATGAGCCCTTCCTGGTTAAATAAAGGTTATATAAAATAATGGGGGTTGTTACTGTTGGCCAGAGGTAAAGCCAATGTCTTTTATGATCCTAAAATACTGTTACAATCATTTCATCATTCAAATAAAAATGTTTTGATCGTTTACATATACACTGCTCAAAAAAATAAAGGGAACACTAAAATAACACATCCTAGATCTGAATGAATGAAATATTCTTATGAAATACTTTTTTCTTTACATAGTTGAATGTGCTGACAACAAAATCACACAAAAATTATCAATGGAAATAAAATTTATCAACCCATGGAGGTCTGGATTTGGAGTCGCACTCAAAATTAAAGTGGAAAAACACACTACAGGCTGATCCAACTTTGATGTAATGTCCTTAAAACAAGTCCAAATGAGGCTCAGTAGTGTGTGTGGCCTCCACGTGCCTGTATGACCTCCCTACAACGCCTGGGCATGCTCCTGATGAGGTGGCGGATGGTCTCCTGAGGGATCTCCTCCCAGACCTAGACTAAAGCATCCGCCAACTCCTGGACAGTCTGTGGTGCAACGTGGCGTTGGTGGATGGAGCGAGACATGATGTCCCAGATGTGCTCAATTGGATTCAGGTCTGGGGAACGGGCGGGCCAGTCCATAGCATCAATGCCTTACTCTTGCAGGAACTGCTGACATACTCCAGCCACATGAGGTCTAGCATTGTCTTGCATTAGGAGGAACCCAGGGCCAACCGCACCAGCATATGGTCTCACAAGGGGTCTGAGGATCTCATCTCGGTACCTAATGGCAGTCAGGCTACTTCTGGCGAGCACATGGAGGGCTGTGCGGCCCCCCAAAGAAATGCCACCCCACACCATGACTGATCCACCGCCAAACCGGTCATGCTGGAGTATGTTGCAGCCAGCAGAACGCTCTCCACGGCATCTCCAGACTCTGTCACGTCTGTCACATGTGCTCAGTGTGAACCTGCTTTCATCTGTGAAGAGCACAGGGCGCCAGTGGCGAATTTGCCAATCTTGGTGTTCTCTGGCAAATGCCAAACGTCCTGCACGGTGTTGGGCTGTAAGCACAACCCCCACCTGTGGACGTCGTGCCCTCATACATACCCTCATGGAGTCTGTTTCTGAACGTTTGAGCAGACACATGCACATTTGTGGCCTGCTGGAGGTCATTTTGCAGGACTCTGGCAGTGCTCCTCCTGCTCCTCCTTGCACAAAGGTGGAGGTAGGGGTCCTGCTGCTGGATTGTTGCACTCCTACGGCCTCCTCCACGTCTCTGATGTACTGGCCTGTCTCCTGGTAGCGCCTCCATGCTCTGGACACTACGCTGACAGACACAGCAAACCTTCTTGCCACAGCTCGCATTGATGTTTCATCCTGGATGAGCTGCGCTACCTGAGCCATTTGTGTGGGTTGTAGACTCCGTCTCATGCTACCACTAGAGTGAAAGCATTCTAAAGTGACCAAAACATCAGCCAGGAAGCATAGGAACTGACAAGTGGTCTGTGGCCACCACCTGCAGAACCACTCCTTTATTGAGGGTGTCTTGCTAATTGCCTATAATTTCCACCTGTTGTCTATTCCATTTGCACAACAGCATGTGAAATTTATTGTCAATCAGTGTTGCTTCCTAAGTGGACAGTTTGATTTCACAGAAGTGGGAGTTACATTGTGTTGTTTAAGTGTTCCCTTTATTTTTTTGAGCAGTGTATTTTGCAGATGTTATGCTACTGTGAAATAACAGTAATACCTAACATTACAAAGCAATACATACAAATCCAAAGAAATTAAAAGAAAGAAATTCAGGAATATCAGTTCGGAGTATGAATACAGTGCCTTCGGAAAGTGTTCAGACCCCTTGACTTTTTCCACATTTTGTTATGTTACAGCCTTATTCTAAAATGGATTTTAAAAATTCCCCTCATCAATCTACACACAATACCCCATAGTGACAAAATAACGTTTTATTTTATTTTTTATTTTCACATATGTATAAAAAAATTACAAACGGAAATATTACATTTACATAAGTATTCAGACCCTTAACTCAGTACTTTGTTGAAGCACCTTTGTCAGTGATTACAGCCTCGAGTCTTCTTGCGTATGACGCCACAAGCTAAGCACACCTGTATGTGGCGAGTTTCTCCCATTCTTCTCTGCAGATCCTTTCAAGCTCTGTCAGGTTGGATGAGGAGCGTCACTGCATCGCTATTTTCAAGTCTCTTCCAAGATGTTCAGGTTCAAGTCTGGGCTCTGGCTGGGCCACTCAAGGACATTCAGAGACTTTTCCGAAAGCCACTCCTGCGTCTTGTCTTGGTTGTGTGCTTAGGGTCGTTTTCCTGTTGGAAGGTGAACCTTAGCCCCAGTCTGAGGATCTGAGCGCTCTCGAGCAGGTTTTCATCAAGAATCTCATTCATTTTTGCTTCGATCCTGACTAGTCTCCCCTTCCCTGCCACTGAAAAACATCCCCACAGCATTAACCTGCCACCACCATGCTTCACCGTAGGGATGGTGCCAGGTTTCCTCCAGACCTGGCACCATTCCTCCAGTTGGTTTCATCAGACCAGAGAATCGTGTTTCTCATGGTCTGAGAGTCTTTATGTCTGGTCACTCTTCCATAAAGGCCTGATTGGTGGAGTGCTGCAGAGTTGGTTGTGCTTCTGGAAGGTTCTCCAATCTCCACAGCGGAACTCCAGAGCTCTGTCAGAGTGACCAATGGGTTCTTGGTCACCTCCCTGATCAAGGCCCTTCTCTCCTGATTGCTCAGTTTGTCTGGGCGGCCAGCTCTAGGAAGAGTCTTGATGGTTCCCAGCTTCTTCCATTTAGGAATGATGGAGGCCACTGTGTTCTTGTGGATCTTCAATGCTGGAGACATTTTTTGGTACCCTTCCCCAGATCTGCCTCGACACCATCCTGTCTCGTAGCTCTACGGACAATTCCTTTGCCCTCATGGCTTGGTTTTTGCTCTGACATGCACTGTCAACTGTGGGACCTTATATAGACAGGTGTGTGCCTTTCCAAGTCATGTCCAATCAATTGAATTTACCACAGGCTGACTCCAATCAAGTTGTAGAAACATCTCAAGGATGATAAATGAAAACAGGATGCACCTGAGATCAATTTTGAGTCTCGTAGCAAAGAGTCAGAATACTTGTGTAAATAAACTATTTCTGTTTTCATTTTTAATACATTTGCAAAAATGTCTAAATCTGTTTTTGCTTTATCATTATGGGCTATTGTCTGTAGATAGTTCAGGATTTTTTTCATTGTATCCATTTTAGAATAAGGCTGTAATGTAACAAAATGTGGAAATAGTCATGGAGTCTTCAACAAAGTACTGAGTAAAGGGTCTGAATACTTACAGTACCAGTCAAAAGTTTGGACACACCTACTCGTTATTTTTCTATTTTCTACATTGTAGAATAGTAGTGAAGACATCAAAACTATGAAATATCACATGTGGAATCATGTAGTAACCAAAAAACTGTTAAACAAATCAAAATATATTATTATATTTGAGATTCTTAAAAGTAGCCACCCTTTGCCTTGATGACAAATTCGCACACTTCATAAGGTAGTCACCTGGAATGCATTTCAATGAACAGGTGTCCCTTGTCAAAAGTATATTTGTGGATTTTGTTTTCTTAATGTGTTTGAGCCAATCATCAGTTCTGTTGTGACAAGGTAAGGGTGGTACACAGAAGATAGCCCCATTTGGTAAAAGACCAAGTCCATATTATGGCAAGAACAGCTCAAATATGCAAAGAGAAACGACAGTCCATCATTACTTTAAGATATGAAGGTCAGTCAGTCTGGAAAATTTCAGGAACTTTGAACGTTTCTTCAAATGCAGTCGCAAAAACCATCAAGCACTTTGATGAAACTGGCTCTCATGAGGACCGTCACAGGAAAGGAAGACCGAGTTACCACTGCTGCAGAGGACAAGTTTATTAGAGTTAACTGCACCTCAGATTGCAGCTCAAATAAATGCTTCACAAAGTTCAAGTAACAGACACATTTCAACATCAACTGTTCAGAGGAGACTGCATGAACCGGGTCTTCATGGTCAAATTCCTGCAAAGAAACCACTACTAAAGGACACCAATAATAAGAAGAGACTTTCTTGGGCCAAGAAACACGACCAATGGACATTAGACCGGTAGAAATCTGTCCTTTGTTCTGATGAGTCCAAACTTTCGATTTTTGTGTCTTTGTGAGACGCAGAGTAGGGGAATGGATGATCTCTGCATGTGTGGTTCCCACCGTGAAGCATGGAGGAGGTGTAATGGCGTGGGGATGCTTTGCTGGTGACACTGTTAGCGATTTATTTAGAATTCAAGGCACACTTAACCAGCATGGCTACCACAGCATTATGCAGTGATACACCATCCCATCTGGTTTGTGCTTAGTGGGACTATCATTTGTTTTTCAACAGGACAATGACCGAGGACACCTCCAGGCTGTGTAAGGCCTATTTGACCAAGAATGAGAGTGATGGAGGGCTGCATCAGATGACCCGGCCTCCGCAATCACCTGACCTCAACCCAATTGAGATGGTTTTGGATGAGTTGGACCGCAGAGTGAAGGAAAAGCAGCCAACAAGTGCTCAGTATATATGGGAGCTCCTTCAGGACTTTTGGAAAAGCATTCCAGGTGAAGCTGGTTGTAAGAATTCCAAGAGTGTGCAAAAATGTCAAGGCAAAAGGTGGCTACTTTGAAGAATCTAAAATAGAAAGAAAAACCCTTGAATGAGTAGGTGTGTCCAAACTTTTCACTGGTACTGTATTTCAAATGTGATCAAATGTTATCAATTTGCCAAAAGTATTGTCAGCCACCAATTGTGCAAGTTCTCCCACTTAAAAAGATGAGAGAGGCCTGTAATTTTCATCATAGGTACACTTCAACTATGACAGACAAAATGAGGGGGGAAAATCCACTATGGCCAAGACCAAAGAGCTGTCAAAGGACACAAGAAACACAATTGTAGACCTGCACCAGGCTGGGAAGACTGAATCTGCAATAGGTAAGCAGCTTGGTTTGAAGAAATCAATTGTGGGAGAAATTATTAGGAAATGGAAGACATACAAGACCACTGATAATCTCCCTCGATCTGGGGCTCCACGCAAGATCTCACCCCGTGGGGTCAAAATGATCACAAGAACGGTGAGCAAAAATCCCAGAACCACACGGGGGCACCTAGTGAATGACCTGCAGAGAGCTGGGACCAAAGTAACAAAGCCTACCATCAGTAACACACTACGCCGCCAGGGACTCAAATCCTGCAGTGCCAGATGTGTCCCCCTGCTTAAGCCAGTACATGTCCAGGCCTGTCTGAAGTTTGCTAGAGAAGAAGATTGGGAGAATGTCATATGGTCAGATGAAACCAAAATATAACTTTTTGGTAAAAACTCAACTCGTCGTGTTTGGAGGACAAAGAATGCTGAGTTGCATCCAAAAAACACCATACCTACTGTGAAGCATGTGGGTGGAAACATCATGCTTTGGGGCTGTTTTTCTGCAAAGGGACCAGGACGACTGATCCGTGTAAAGGAAAGAATGAATGGGGCCATGTATCGTGAGATTTTGAGTGAAAACCTCCTTCCATCAGCAAGGGCATTGAAGATGAAACGTGGCTGGGTCTTTCAGCATGACAATGATCCCAAACACACCGCCTGGGCAACGAAGGAGTGGCTTCGTAAGAAGCATTTCAAGGTCCTGGAGTTGCCTAGCTAGTCTCCAGATCTCAACCCCATAGAAAATCTTTGGAGGGAGTTGAAAGTCCGTGTTGCCCAGCAACAGCCCCAAAACATCACTGCTCTAGAGGAGATCTGCATGGAGGAATGGGCCAAAATACCAGCAACAGTGTGTGAAAACCTTGTGAAGACTTACAGAAAACGTTTGACCTCTGTCATTGCCAACAAAGGGTATATAACGAAGTATTGAGATAAACTTTTGTTATTGACCAAATACTTATTTTCCACCATAATTTGCAAATAAATTCATTAAAAATCCAACGATGTGATTTTCTGGATTTTTCTTTCTCATTTTGTCTGTCCATAGTTGAAGTGTACCTATGTTGAAAATTGCAGGCCTTTCTCATCTTTTTAAGTGGGAGAACTTGCACAATCGGTGGATGACTAAATACTTTTTTGCCCCACTGTATTTGGCTAAGGTGTATGTAAACTTCCGACTTCAACTGTAGGTTAGTATTGTGGAGTAACTACAATGTTGTTGATCCATCTTCAGTTTTCTCCCATCACAGCCATTACACTCTAACTGTTTTAAAGTCACCATTGGCCTCGTGGTGATATCTCTGAGCGGTTTCTTTCCTCTCGGAAACTGAGTTAGGAAGGTCCCTTTGTAGTGACTGAGTGATACACCATCGAAAGTGTAAAAAAGTGTATTGATACGCCATCAAAAGTGTAATTAATAACTTCACCATGCTCAAAGGGATATTCACTGTCTGCTTTTTATTTTTACCCTACCAATAGGTGCCCTTTGCGAGGCATTGGAAAACCTCCCTGGTCTTTGTAGTTGAATCTGTGTTTGAAATTCACTGCTCGACTGAGGGACCTTATGTGTGGGTACATTCAAAAAATAATGTTAAGAACTGTTATTGTCCATACAACTTATTATGTGACTTGTTAAGCAAATATTTACTCCAAAACTTATTTGGGCTTGCCATAGCAAAGGGGTTGAATTCTTATTGACTCAAGACATTTCAGCTTTTCATTTTTCATTAATTAGTAAACATGTCTAAACATAATTCCGCTTTGACATTATGGGGTATTTTGTGTAGGCCAGTGACACATCTCAATCTATTTTAAATTCAGACTGTAACTCAACAAAATGTGGAAAAAGTCAAGGGGTGTGAATACTTTCTGTAGGCTCTGTATGGACAGTAATACAAGTTTACATAGCTTCTTCCCCCCCCACCCATCTTCAGGTTTTGCTGACATCTCCAGTGGTACAGCCTGTCTGTACATCGTGAGGAGGGGGCTCCTGGGTACTGATGCTATGCCCCTCCCTCGGAGAGACCCTGGCCAGAGGGAGGAGGAGGGGGGGGGGGCAGGAGGATTCTGTGTCATCACACACATGACCTCTGCGTCATCACACACATGACCTCTGCGTCATCACACACATGACCTCTGCGTCATCACACACATGACCTCTGCGTCATCACACACATGACCTCTGCATCATCACACACATGACCTCTGCGTCATCGCACACATGACCTCTGCGTCATCACTCACATGACCTCTGCGTCATCGCACACATGACCTCTGCGTCATCACACACATGACCTCTGCGTCATCACACACATGACCTCTGCGTCATCACACACATGACCTCTGCGTCATCACACACATGACCTCTGCGTCATCACACACATGACCGCTGCGTCATCATTACGTTCGGCGCATATTTCACGTCTATCACAGAGTCTGTATAGTCATAATGTATAGTCATATGTAGCTACTGAACGTGATAGTGGATACAAATTCTGTTCCAATTCAGGAGAACAAAAGGACTGTGTCGCCTTAAGGACTTGATTTTATCCTCTTGGCCTCCTTGCGAGCGTAGGGGTCCACAATGGATCTCCACCTTACGCTCTTCTTAATATTCGTTGTGTGTGTGTGTGTGTGTGTGTGTGTGTGTGTGTTTGTACAGATCCACTGGGAGACCGTCAGAGAGAGTCCATTTCACTGGACCTACTGCATACCACCTCCTGACCTGATGTACTGACCCGTGGTACTGGAACATAGAGATCAAACAAAACTCCTTTCATCTCTGTCTACTGAAACACCTAGACCTGAAGAGGGACACCAACTTTCACCTACTGACGTTTCAGAAGAGGCCTTTTATTGAGTTTAACCACGGGTCATTGGTTTCTCAGCACCTACCACAGTACTGTTCTTAACAAATCTGTTTAACCACGGGTCATTGGTTTCTCAGCACCTACCACAGTACTGTTCTTAACAAATCTGTTTAACCACGGGTCATTGGTTTCTCAGCACCTACCACAGTACTGTTCTTAACAAATCTGTTTAACCACGGGTCATTGGTTTCTCAGCACCTACCACAGTACTGTTCTTAACAAATCTATTTAACCACGGGTCATTGGTTTCTCAGCACCTACCACAGTACTGTTCTTAACAAATCTGTTTAACCACGGGTCATTGGTTTCTCAGCACCTACCACAGTACTGTTCTTAACAAATCTGTGTAACCACGGGTCATTGGTTTCTCAGCACCTACCACAGTACTGTTCTTAACAAATCTGTTTAACCACGGGTCATTGGTTTCTCAGCACCTACCACAGTACTGTTCTTAACAAATCTGTTTAACCACGGGTCATTGGTTTCTCAGCACCTACCACAGTACTGTTCTTAACAAATCTGTTTAACCACGGGTCATTGGTTTCTCAGCACCTACCACAGTACTGTTCTTAACAAATCTGTGTAACCACGGGTCATTGGTTTCTCAGCACCTACCACAGTACTGTTCTTAACAAATCTGTTTAACCACGGGTCATTGGTTTCTCAGCACCTACCACAGTACTGTTCTTAACAAATCTGTTTAACCACGGGTCATTGGTTTCTCAGCACCTACAGTACTGTTCTTAACAAATCTGTGTAACCACGGGTCATTGGTTTCTCAGCACCTACCACAGTACTGTTCTTAACAAATCTGTTTAACCACGGGTCATTGGTTTCTCAGCACCTACCACAGTACTGTTCTTAACAAATCTGTGTAACCACGGGTCATTGGTTTCTCAGCACCTACCACAGTACTGTTCTTAACAAATCTGTTTAACCACGGGTCATTGGTTTCTCAGCACCTACCACAGTACTGTTCTTAACAAATCTGTTTAACCACGGGTCATTGGTTTCTCAGCACCTACCACAGTACTGTTCTTAACAAATCTACTGATAAAGATTTCCTTGATGTGCTGTTAATTAGAAATAGTGCTTGACGCCAAGGTTATGAGTTATGTTATGGGTTACGCCATGGTCAGTGGTAAGTTGTAAAAAAAAACTAAAAACATGAATTTTTGTTTGAGTTGCCTTATTTATAGTCTGTTGAATGTGTCAGTGTGTATGTGCTGCTTTTATAAGCAGTGGGTGTGTTGGTTTGTACAAAACTGTGTGTACAAGGCTGAGTACGTACTGCATGTGTAGGATGATGTGTGGGTCGTTATGTTTTCTCAATGTTAGCGTGTGCCTGTGTATGACTCAACCTAACCTGAGCTTGTTTCCTCTCCTTGTATGGCAATCCACTGGGAGCGCTCCCTCTCTTCCCCTTCCTCCCTTCCCCTCCCTTTCTCCCTCCCCTTTTCTTTCCTTCCACTTAGAAACCTTTTAAAACTCGCACCCTCACACCGTGTTCTTAAATTTACGCAAGTGCCAGACACTTATGAGGGCTATTTTCTTTTGTTGATACGCTTTATTTAAATTGTGCAGTTTTAGTCTTTAAAAAGAAAAATGTTTTTATATTTGAACTTTTTGATAGATATTTTTGCACACGTTAATTATTGTGCCTTAGGCTTCTAGATTTTCAGTTGGAACAAACTGCCCTGGTTTGAAACAATATTCAGTTAAGAGATTGTGTATCAGAACAATTTATAACATCTTAAATGTATTTCTGGTTCTGCCACCCTCGATGTACAAGTGTGTACTTGTATATGTGAGTGTTTAGTGTGAATGAAACCTTCCTCCATTACAAATCCACTATACTCCAACCACCTTTCAGAGCTGAGGTTTATTACAATGTTACTTAGATCAATCTGAGTTGTCATTTGTTTTTGTTGTGATCTAAAAATCTCAAAACCACTCCTGTTTGTTTTTAACACAGCTAAATAAATTAACAGGCATTGGAGCTGATAGAAGTAGATTCATTAGTTGTGGAATTATTTTTAATTTCTCTCACATTTTGAACTTGATGTACACTGCATTTGGAAAGTATTCAGACCCCTTTAATTTTTTCCACATTTTGTTCTGGAAGGTTCTCCCATCTCCACAGAGGGACTCTGGAGCTTCCTCTGGAGCTTCCATTTTAAGAATGCTGCAGACATTTTTTGGTGCCCTTCCCCAGATCTGTGCCTCGACACAATCCTGTCTCGGAGCTCTACAGACAATTCCTTCGACCTCATGGCTTGGTTTTTGCTCTGTCAATTACTGCCAACTTTGGGACCTTATATAGACAGGTGTGTACCTTTCCAAATCATGTCCAATCAATTGAATTTACCACAGGTGGACTCCAATCAAGTTGTAGAAACATCTCAATGATAATCAATGGAAACAGGATGCACCTGAGCTCAATTTTGAGTCTCATAGCAAAGTGTCTGAATAGTTAAGTAAAAATGTAACCTGTTTTCGCTTTGTCATAATGGGGTATTGTGTGTCGATTGATGAGGAAAAAATGTATTTAATCTATTTTAGAATAAGGATGTAACGTAACAAAATGTGGAAAAAGTCAAGAGGGGTCTGAATACGTTCCGAATGCACTGTACATAGTTAGCTACACGTGCTTTCTGTCACTACAGACATAATACATGTAGCCTCTTTCAATAGCCATGTCTTTAGATTCTAGAAGCCTGGCGTGTGTTCTAGAACACACATAACTATATGGGCTGTTACAGTACCATCAGTGCTTAACTCGGAATGTAATAGGTGCTGGTATTCATTTTGGGTGCCGGGTACTGTTTATATTTTGGAGCTCCACAATACTTTTGAGCTAATATTTTATGAGGAACACAGCTGTATTTATTTCCATCTCTCTCTTTATTCTCTCTCTAGGTTGGAGTTGCATTCCAAATAGTACCCTCTAGTCTAGAGGTCACTAATGGGGTACCCAGTAAGGTAACTGGCAAGACATCAGTCCTGACATCAGAGTCCAACTGAAATCATTTTTTCCATTCACCGCTTACTTGAAAGTAGCCTGGTCCCAGATCTCTTTGTGCTCTTGCCAATTCGCTTGCTCATTGTTAAGCCAGACATGGTTGGCATGACAATGAGTGGCATGATGGCACATACAGACGGGTATACAGGGTAACATGAAAGGACTGGGAAAGTGAATTCAATGTCTCAGGTACTCATCCTAGTGTAGTAGTTAGATCTCCTGTTTCTGATACACCACAGTCTACCTTCCAGTCACCTCGAGAGACTTGAGTTTGATGACTGGATGAATATGAGTGGATTACATTGTGATAATTTAACATTGCTCAAGACACCTCTGTCTGTATTCTCATTCAAACTCAGTGTAGTTAGGAATGTATGGGTTTAAAAAGCCCCTCTAAATGGACATCAGGAAACAGACAGGGGCTATGCTCTTACTCCAGCCCATAGCTTTCTCATGCTTTCTCACAGTAATGACTACGGTATAGGGCCAGGCATTTTGGGGCACTGTGCTTCTACCTGTATTTCCAGCATTATCCACTAGTGTTGCTGCAGGTAGGAAGTGTTCTATTATTGATGCAAGCTGTGTCCAATCAATCATTTGGGGGGAGGGGGGAGATTGCCTAAGCCAAATATCAAATCAACGTTTATTGGTCGCGTACACAGATTTGCAGATCGCACTGAAATGCTTGTTTCTAGCGCCAACAGTGTAGTAATACCTAACAATACAAAAAGTTAAATCAGTACGAACAATGTCAGAGTCCGGAATATATATACACAAACACACCCACTCAAGGGTTTTTATTTTTTACTATTTTCTACATTGTAGAATAATAGTGAAGACATCAAAATTATGAAATAACACATGGAATCATGTAACCCCAAAAATATTAAACAATCAAAATAAATGTTAGATTCTTCAAAGTAGCCACCCTTCATTTTGCACACACTTGGCATTCTCTCAACCAGCTTCATGAGGTAGTCACCTGGAATACATTGCAATTAACAGTGATTCTACAAGTCAAGATGATCCTCAGACTAGGAAGTTGTAATTAAAAATAGGCTAATTAGGGGCAGTGTCAATGAAACCATCCATTGAAGTATATTGTAAAGAATTTGGGGGTAGCCCCACCTGGGACTCGAACCCAGTTCCAACAACTGTCAAGCCAACACCTTAACCATTACGCCAAGAGGTCCAGGCCTACAGTGGGAAGGAAAAGTATGTGAAACGTTTAGAATTACCTGGATTTCTGCGTAAGTTGATCATACAATTTTCTCTGATCTTCATCTGTCACCACAATAGACAGTCTGCTTAAACTAATAACAAACAATTGTTTCATGTCTTTATTGAACACAGTGTAAACATTCACAGTACAGGTTGAAATAGGGACGTGAACCCTTGGATTTAATAACAGGTTTACCCTCCTTTGGCAGCAATAACCCCAAACAAATGTTTTCTGTAGTTGTGGATCAGACCTGCACAATGGTCAGGAGGAATGTTGGACCATTCCTCTTTACAAAACTTTCAGTTCCACAATATTATTGGTGTCTGATGTGACTCGCTTTCTTGAGGTCATGCCACAGCATCTCAATCAGGTGGTGATCAGGACTGACTGGGCCACTCCAGAAGGTGTATTGTCTTCTGTTCAAGCCATTCTGTTGATTTACTTCTGTCTAATGGGTTGGTGTCCTGTTGCATCTCACCTAACTTCTGTTGAGCTTCAATTGGCGGACAGCCTTACATTCTCCTGCAAAATGTCTTGATAAACTTGGGAATTCATTTTTCCGTCGATGATAGCAAGCTGTCCAGGCCCTGAGGCGCAAAGCAGCCCCAAACCATAATGCTCCCTCCACCATACTTTACAGTTGGGATGAGGTTTTGATGTTGGTGTGCTGTGCCTTTTTTCCTCCACACATAGTGTTGTGTTTTCCTTCCAAACAACACACCTTTAGTTTCATCTGTCCACAGAATATTTTGCCAGTAGTGCTGTGGAATATCCAGGTGCTCTTTTGTGAACTTCAGACGTGCAGCAATGGGTTTTTTTGGACAGCAGTGGCTTCTTCCATGGTGTTCTCCCATGAACACCATGATTGTTTCGTGTTTTACATATTGTAGGCTCATCAGCAGAGATGTTAGCATCTTCCAGACATTTCTGTAAGTCTTTAGCTGACACTCTAGGATTCTTCTTAACCTCATTGAGCATTCTGCGCTGTGCTCTTGCAGTCATCTTTGCAGTACGGCCACTCCTAGGGAGAGTAGCAACAGTGCTGAACTTTCTCCATTTATAGACAATTTGTCTTACCGTCGACCGATGAACATCAAGGCTTTTAGAGATACTTTTGTAACCCTTTCCAGCTTTATGCAAGTCAAAAAGTCTTAGATCTTCTGGGATCTCTTTATGTTTGAGGCAATGCTTCTTGTGAATAGCGAACTCAAAATGTGTGAGTGTTTCTTATAGGGCAAGGCAGCTCTAACCAACATCTCCAATCTCATCTCATTGATTGGACTCCGGGTTAGCTGACTCCTGACTCCAATGATCTTTTGGAGAAGTCATTAGCCTAGGGGTTCACATACTTTCCCAACCTAAACTGTGAATGTTTAAATTATGTATTCAATATAGAGAAGAAAATACAATCATTTGTGTGTTATTAGTTTAAGTACACTGTGTTTGTCTATTGTTGTGACTTAGATGAACATCAGATCAAATGTTATGTCAAATCTATGCAGAAATCCAGGTAATTCCAAAGGGTTCACATACTTTTTCTTGCCACTATATGACCTATTTTTAGCTACAACTTCTGAGTCTGTTGGAGAGGCTTGAGCAAATTGAGGTGTAGAAACACTAATCTACAAGTAGTATTCCTTGCCAAATAATAGGTTTTGTGCGATTAAGATTCGCAGAGCTAGGCCTCCCATGGATTAGGAAATTCCCTCTGCTAAACACACGCACAACCAGACATTGATTGATTGATTGGAGACAGCTTGTGTCAATTACAGAATATTTCCTAGAATTTCCTACCTGCAGCAACTAATGGACAATGCTGGGAATACTGGTAAAAGCACAGTGCTGCTTGCTTGGCTGACTCCACAGCAAGCTTTGGAGAGGCTAGTGTCACACCACAGTGCTTAAAAAGTGCCCCAAAACTCCTGGCCCTAAGATACACATGCACACACACACTCCTCCTAGAATCCCCCCTCTCCTCCATCACAGTGCTGTAGAGTCCTGAGCATGGGGAAACACCTTCTCACCACTGGACACACACTCTTCTACTCTTTGAGCATGTGGACGTACACACTCCTACTCACAGAGCGTTTGATGGTGAGAAGAGCCTTGACACCGTGAAGCGCATACCGGTACTTCAGTTTCTCCTGAAATCAGGTAGGACTTAAAGTTACTTGCTTTGGAAATACTTTGTTCAGATGTTTGTTTAACATTTAGTCATATACAGTACTGTCTGAATATATTTATATACTTGTTTGTGTAGATTGCAAGGGACAACTAACCAGCATCGTTGTATGGATAAAATGTTTTTCTGTTCTCAAGTGTTGGTTCTGGTGGGGTCATCCGTATCTGTTTTTGTGAATTATTGTTTCATTGAATTATTTACTTACTTGCTTGACTGTGTGCTCGATTGTGTTTTTCTCCTCAAATACAGTTTCATAGCTTTCAGTCATTGATTTGGGCAATATCAAATGCTGAGGGAAATGTTGGAAACATTCTTTGATTTAACTTTAATCCCTCAATATAAATTACTCATAACATTACATTTTATTTAATGACCAATGTATCTTAAAATGAATTGTTAGACAAATATAAACTTGGCCATATCTGCAGTAATCTTATGAGCTAGGTGGAGACTTGTTCCAAAGCCAAATCTCTCCTTGGCAGTTCGGTACTCCTTTTTGTTTTTAATTGCAATATTTTGGAAACATGATGATTTATTACAACATATGTCAGACTGTTTGAGCTGGGATATTTCACAACACATCAAACACATGTTTGCTTTTTTGGGGTTAGGTCAGTCATGTCTTACAAAAATATCAAAATATGTCAAGATCGGTTTAGACAACGATAACAAATAATACATTTTCAGCCAAGGCAGAGGGCGAGAACGTCCATACAAACCAATGCAGTCCATTAGATCAGAATGCTAACAGAGAACTCTGGGAAATATCAGAACGTTGACACAAGTTCTTTGGAACACCATGGCCATCTTCTGGTTCTCTTCCCCAATTGGCTGCCTTTGAACCGACACTCTCATGACACAGTACCTGTGTAGATGGGAGGTGAATATCATTTAATTAAAGAAAACCTTTTACACTAAATAAAGATAAGCACCCTAAACATACTTCGATGAACAGGGAGACGTATGTTTAGCAGGTTGGCAGAGGTTAATCGTTTAAACTTTAGCCAGCTGATATCCAGGGTAGTCTGGTGTGTGTCTCCATGTGTTATTATGACTAGCCCTAACGTGGACGCTGGTCTGAACCCTCCTACTATTCCCCCTTTTAGCCCTGGGCCTGGTAGAGAGGAGAGAGAGAGAGAGATCGAGGAGAGATCTCTCCATCACCAGATCTTCAGGATGAATAAAACGTGGACGAGTGAGGTGGCTTAGAGCACAATGTCTTAACGGTAGTAAGGTCATAGGTTCCTCTATCTATTTGAATTCACTTTTTGACTGCACCCCTTTTGATTTGAATAAAACCTTCCATACATATTTGCCTACTATAGAAGTGCTCCGAAAATGACTTTTTGGACCTGAATGCCGAAACATTCAAGAGATGGTACTCCTAGACTGACCGTTTCATATTATCCTGTACATACAGTGGGGCAAAAAAGTATTTAGTCAGCCACCAATTGTGCAAGTTCTCCCACTTAAAAATATGAGGCCTGTAATTTTCATCATAGGTACACTTCAACTATGACAGACAAAATGAGGGGGAAAAATCCAGAAAATCACATTGTAGGATTTTTAATGAATTTATTTGCAAATTATGGTGGAAAATAAGTATTTGGTCACCTACAAACAAGCAAGATTTCTGGCTCTCACAGACCTGTATACTTATTTTCCACCATAATTTGCAAATAAATTCATTAAAAATCCTACAAAGTGATTTTCTGGTATTTTTTTCTCATTTTGTCTGTCATAGTTGAAGTGTACCTATGATGAAAATTACAGGCCTCGTCTTTTTAAGTGGGAGAACTTGCACAATTGGTGGCTGACTAAATACTTTTTTGCCCCACTGTAAATCTGATACACCATTTAGTATGATATGTTAAGTTTCGCATGGTATGTATTAATTTGTGGATATCATACGAAACGGATGGACATGTTATGAATTTGTGAAACGTACAATGTGTTTGCGAATTTGCAAAATGTATGTTACGAATTCCAACTTGTTATAATGTTAGCTAGGCTAAGGGTTAAGGTTCGGAGTTAGGGTTAGCAAAAAGGGTTAGGTAACGTGCTAAGTAGTTAAAGTAGCAAAAATGTAGATGAAAAGTTGCTAACTAGCTAAAATGCTACAGTTGTCCATGATGAGATTCAAACACACAACCTTTGGGTTGCTAGACATCCTCATTATATGCCCACCCATTCACCGACCAAGCACCCTCTTGCTAATTTGAGTCTCGGATTTATTTACTATGTTATGTCTGAGACCAGGCTGTGTGTTACCAGGCTGTGTGTTACCAGGCTGTGTGCTACCAGGCTGTGTGCTACCATTTTCTTTTTTAACTCTGCATTGTTGGGAAAGGGCTCATAAGTATTCCACGGTAAAGTCTACACCTGTTGTATTAGACTTATGTGACAAATAAAATTAGATTTGATTTAAAATGTGACCTTTTTTTGCATAACGTGAGACATCCAGGTCTTCACTGGAAAATATACAGTTGAGAATATAATTCAAAAAGTTTACGAACAAGTTTGTCAAACTATTTTATAATTGTTTATAAATAAAAGTACTATTACTTTTTTAAACTTTTCTTTTACCTTAAACGTCAGATTTTCAGATTTTTTTCACATCGGCATATGTTGTTGCTTAGACCCTATTTTACGTCATCTGACATTGTTGTGACCGCCATCGTTTGAGCAAAACTGCTCTTGAATAAAGAATGGCTGTTAATTGGAATTAAATGTATATTTAACTTTCAAATGGTACCGCAAAGATTGTTGGAGGTCCGCACAGTATGTTGACTTGAATATCTGTTTTAAATTATACTGTCAATCCTCCATAGGAAACCTATTGAAATATAGATACATTAGCATTTAATTTTACATTCGACGGCAGGTGTACCGGCGACCATCGTTGTGGTAATAATTATTAAGTATGTGTAGAGTTCGAAAGGTATTCGCACTCATAACCATGAAAAATAATATGCCAAAGAGACAGAGATTAAAAATAATGTACTTAATTTAATACAAACTCAACATAATACAAAAGGGGAAAGGTGCTATAAAACGGAGCATATGTTTCGGCCTCGTCTTCATCCGTGCACTACAAACAAATTAGGAAGATACGTATTTAAAGAGACACCTGCTGTCCATATCAGGCGCAAGCAAATAGTCGATTAGATAGGCATGGACTGCACATTCGCCAGTAGGCTATTAGCAAGGAATATGTACAATAATAATATAATAATAATAAAACAATAACAATTGACCAAATAAAACGTCTAGGCTACATAACTATCAGAAGCAATATATATATGAAATACTCAAATATGCTAAAAAGCTCAGAGTGCCGTGGGAGAGAGACCGCACAGAATGTAAGATCAGTCACAGCATGATTAGCCTCAGGAAATATCTAGCCACTGGTGATTTCGGGTCATTTCTTTGGATGGCACTGCGGTGTTCGTTGATGCGTAACCGTAGTTCTCTTCGCGTAATGCCAGTGTATTGCAAGCCACGTGGGCAAGAGCATAGATACACTACATTGCTAGATCCACAGTTAAGGAATATATTGGTGTATTCTTTATTTGTGACGAAAGATCTGAAACTGTTGCACTTTAGAATACCTGTACAGGCCGCACAATTGCGGCAGGGGAAGAAATCATCCGCTTCATCCAGACGTTCAATACGTCATAAATGTCTGCGCGAACCAGCATGTCCCAGGCAGCCGGACGTGGAGTGAGTGAACAGGGGAACATCATGAAACGCATCTGAGCCCAAAGTTTGCAATACATGTTGTCTAATAATATTTTTAATGTCAGGTCCGTAATGAGTGTGTGGTACAGCACACCACAGAAAAGTATTTTTGTTGTTGTGTTTGCCTTGTAATGTGTCACGTTTGTCCATAGCCTTTATTGAGAGCAGATTCCAAACTTTCTGTGAAGTAACCTGACGGAAATTCGAGTACAATTTGATTAAATAATAAAATTCAAATTTCGAGTGCAGCAAGTGAGCGTCTGATAAATCAGAATTGGCTGTACGGCAAGCCCCTACTCAGAGTCAGATGTTAACTTGATGCGTGAAGAAGGCTTTTGGTTTGACAGACGGTAGAACGAATTGTCAAATCATTTGTCTATAAAATGTATACTAATGGAACGAGTCCAGTTCCGTTTTTGGTGCATGTTCGTGTGATAAAAACATAAATATAGCGTTTTGTAGAACAGTGTTATCAGAAAAAGGATGATTAGAATTGGAATTTAACATGAGGCCCATACGTGTTGGCATACTCAGGGGCCCATCGAAGTGCCTCGGGATTACAGATAATCCTCTCCAAACAAAACACAGTTCTTTGTACCAACTCAGCCATTTGGGTTGGAGTAGAAGAGCCCGCGCTGGAGTCTAAAGAGCAACGTAAAGCCTCCAGTCCAATGTTGTGGGGAATGTTGGTGTACAAACTAGTTGTCCATAGTTACAAGAAAGGTAGGCCTATCATAGTTCAGTTAATTGAAGTCGCCTGTGTCTCTTCATTAGGATGGTAGTTTAGTAAAGAGGTCTGATATGGAAATTAGACAAAGACTTGGATAGTCATTATTTGCCCCAATCGTTCAACTGGGGAAACTTCTGGTAATCATTGTGCGTTTTTGGTGAAAATATACATAACGGCTGTGGTGGGCTGCTTGTTGAGGAGGTAGCCCCGCTCCTTGTCAGTCAGGTAAACTGCCTCAGCTGAGAAAAGTACATTTCAGTTTTATACACAGGTAGGGTTACCTTTGAGTTTGCAGTAGGAGTCTGTCAGACAATTGTCTATGAATTTATATCATAAATTATCAATATCTCTCGCCACAAGCTTGCAAAGCGTGTCAATCGCTGCGTTATTTACAAGGGGGCAGAATGTGCTCTTAGATCTGAATCCTCGACGATTATCCTCATTGGCATCACACACCTCGAGGTAGACTAGTTCCTGAATGAGAAAACGTTCTCTCTTGGTTTGGAAGGGGTTGGGTCTCGGTGTAGGGAAAAAGGAAAGTCCCTTGTTAAACACAGCTGCTTCATCCTCATTGTATCCTCATCATATTAGCATATATGTATTTCATATCTATTGCTTCTGATATTGCTATATATTTTTTTAACCTTTATTTAACTAGGCAAGTCAGTTAAGAACAACTTATTTACAATGACTGCCTAGAAACAGGGGGTTATTACCTTGTCAGTTCGGGGATTCGATCTTGCTACCTTTCGGTTACTGGCCCAACGCTCTAACCGCAAGGCTATCTGTCGCAGCCTAGATCGTTTTTTTTCTTCAATTAAGTGCGACATTTGAATTGCACATTTCTTAAATATTTTTCTACATATTCCTTGATAATATGCATTGACTCCCTATTCACCAGAGTCTAATCAACTAGCTGCTTGCGCCTGTTAAGCACATGTTTCCCAAAGGCGCTTCATGGTCAATCTGAATTCTGCATTGGCCGTGCAGCATTTACGGTGATATAGCCTCTGCAGAAGTCGGGCCATTCATACTTGGCCGAGCAGCGCAGAGCTGTTGTGAAGGAGTTTTCAAGGAAGTGAGTTTGTGTTTATACAGGACCTCCCGTCCTCACCTACCGTCAACCAATTATGTCAATGCGGGGCCCTCCACATTGTTACAAAACCTGAGGCGCATGGCGATGCAGTACAGAGCTCAATTTGGCTGTGTGCCTCCAGAGGCTTCGCAATTGCGTCACACCATGCATACGGCGTCTCCGATCACATTTTCAGATCAAGCATAAATTGGCTCTTAAAGTACGTGTCTTCCTAATTTGTTTGTACAGTACTGATGAAGACAAGGCCGAAACGTATGGGCTGTCTTTGCACTTTCACTTTTTGTGTTCTTTTTGAGCATGAATTACATTAAGTACATTATTTGTTTTGCATATTGGCCTCTTATTCATTTTCATGGTTTTGTGTGCAGTATCTTTTGAAATCTACAATAATTAGAAGTTAAAATGTCAATACAATGTCAATGGTGTACCAGCTAATTTGCAGTGGTCTGAAGGGAAAGGTCCATTCTATGAATTTCTATGACACTCACCATGTTATGTCTCAACCTCTGGCTGGCTGGCTGCTGCTCAACCTCTGGCTGGCTGGCTGCTGCTCAACCTCTGGCTGACTGGCTGCTGCTCAACCTCTGGCTGGCTGGCTGCTGCTCAACCTCTGGCTGGCTGGCTGCTGCTCAACCTCTGGCTGGCTGGCTGCTGCTCAACCTCTGGCTGGCTGGCTGCTGCTCAACCTCTGGTTGGCTGGCTGCTGCTCAACCTCTGGCTGGCTGGCTGCTGCTCAACCTCTGGCTGGCTGGCTGCTGCTCAACCTCTGGCTGGCTGGCTGCTGCTCAACCTCTGGTTGACTGGCTGCTGCTCAACCGATGGCTGCTGCTCAACCGATGGCTGGCTGGCTGCTGCTCAACCGATGGCTGGCTGGCTGGCTGGCTGCTGCTCAACCGATGGCTGGCTGGCTGGCTGGCTGCTGCTCAACCGATGGCTGGCTGGCTGCTGCTCAACCGATGGCTGGCTGGCTGGCTGCTGCTCAACCGATGGCTGGCTGGCTGGCTGCTGCTCAACCGATGGCTGGCTGGCTGGCTGCTGCTCAACCGATGGCTGGCTGGCTGGCTGCTGCTCAACCGATGGCTGGCTGGCTGGCTGCTGCTCAACCGATGGCTGGCTGGCTGGCTGCTGCTCAACCGATGGCAGATACAAAAATCTCAAATATAGAGTACTTTTCCCCCCCAAGAAATGATCAAGTAGTTTGACAACCCTGTTAGTAAGCGTTTAAATTATATCAAACTCAACTGCTTATCTTTCCCAGTAATGAAGACTTGTTGCAGGGTATGCAAAATGGGTCAACTTTGAGCACCTTTTATCTCTTGAATGTTTGTGAATTCCAGTCCAAAAAGTCCCGTTCTGCCCTCTTCTTCCACGGGCAAACATATGGAAAGTGTTGTTTAAATCAAAAGGGATGCTGTCAAAAAGTGATTCAATTCCTATTGGAGATGAGCTTCATATCTTGTCTCACACTTACTTTCATGTTCTGGAATTGACCAGAGAACGACCCAGCTCTGTGCTGTTTCCTTGATGTAAATAATCCCCATTATCAACGTTGTTGCTGCGATCTCATTTCCATAAAGGGATCATCATCATTGAATATACACACACGTTAGTGCTGAGCAATTAGTGCTTTTTGAGGTCTGTTCGGTTTTGTTTAAATTATTAATAAAATAATCATGGTTTTGTAAAAAAATAGTTTTGACAATCAATGCACTAACCCATTAATGTGGGTTGAATGCTGTAATAACACTGAATAAAATAAGAAATACAAGCCCAATGATGGTAGTGATTGGAGCGTGGATCAGAAAACCAGTCACTATCTGGTGTGACCACCATTTGACTCATGCAGCACGACACATCTCCGTCACATAGAGTTGATTAAGCTGTTGATTGTGGCCTGTGGAATGTTGTTCCACTCCTCTTCAATTTCGGTGCGAAGTTGTTGACTATTGGCTGGAACTGGAACACGCTGTGCTACACATTGATCCAGAGCATCCCAAACATGTTCCAATGGGTGACATGTCTGGTGAGTATGCAGGCCATGGAAGAACTGGGACATTTTCAGCTTCCAGGAACTGTGTACAGATCCTTGCGTCATGGGACTGTGCTTTATCGTGCTGAAACATGAGGTGATGACAGCGGATGAATGGCACAACAACAGGCCTCAGGATGTCGTCATGGTTTCTCTGTGCATTCAAATTGCCATCCATAAAATGCAATTGTTCAATGTCCGTAGATTATGCCTGCCCATACCATAACCCCATCGCCACCATGGGGCACTCTGTTCACAACGTTGACATCAGCACACCACTCGCCAACACCATACACTCTATCTGTCCGGTATAGTTGAAACTGTGATTCCTCCGTGAAGAAAACCCTTCCCCAGCATGGCAGTGGCCATCGACGGTGAGCATTTTCCCACTGAAATCGGTTCCGACGTCGAACTGCAGTCAGGTCAAGACCCTGGTGAGGACAACGAGCACACAGATGACCTTCCCTAAGACTGTTTCTGACAGTGTATGCAGAAATTATTTGTTGTGCAAACCCACAGTTTCATCAGCTGTCCAGTTGGCTGGTCTCGGACGATCCCACAGGTGAAGAAGTCGGATGTGGTGGTCCTGGGCTGGCATGGTTATACGTGGCCTGTGGTTGTGTGACCGGTTGGATGTACTGCCAAATTCTCTAAAACGACATTGGAGGCAGTTTATGGTAGAGAAATGAACATTAAATTCTCTGGCAACGGCTCTGGTGGACATTCCTGCAGTCAGTATGCCAATTGCACGCTCCCTCAACTTGAGACTTCTCTGGCATTGTGTTGTGGGAAAAAAACTGCACATTTGAGTGGCCTTTTTATTGTCCCCAGTACAAGGTCATGCTGTTTAATCAGCTTCTTGATATGCCTGTCAAGTGAATGGATTATCTTGGCAAAGGAGAAATGCTCACTAACAGGAATGTGAATACAATCTGAGATAAATAACCTTTTTGTGCACATGGAACATTTCTGGTATCTTTTATTTCAGTTCATGAAACATGTGACCAACACTACATGTTGCGTATATATTTTCGTTCAGTGTACATCACACAGTTCAGGCTTGATCTGATTTATCTCTTCAGAAACTGCATAGCGAGCTCGCAGGGGGGAAAAAATTATGAAATGGAATTCAAATAATTGAACGGATGTTGGTAATTTCGGTTAATCGCTCAGCACTAACACACATTCAAAATCCTATTTTACCTAAACGTAACCCTAATTCTAACCATAATCCTAACCCCTAAAATAGCCTATTTCCTTGTGGGGACTGGCGAAATGTCCCGACTTGTCTGAATGTTCCTTGTTTTACTATCCTTATGGGGACTTCTGGTCCCCACAATGATAGCAAAAGCCCATACACACATACAGTTCTAAGAATGGTGCCTGTGTGTCTAGCTGTGCCACCGTGTGTATCGTGGAAGAGGTCGTAGAGCAGATTCTGGCGAACCCTAACCCCTGACCCCTGTGGTGTGGGGGGTGAGTTCGGGGCAATGCGCTGCCCCACCCTGCTGGCCCTGCTGGCGGGGGTCATGCTGTACCTGGTGATGGGGGCGTTGGTGTTCCGGTACTTGGAAAGCCCCAAGGAGAGCAAGGAGCATGAGAAGCTGCTCTGCACCACACGTGACTTCCTCGGAAACCACTCATGTGTCACTGCACAGAACCTCAGCGACCTCATAAAGGTAACCCACACCATAGCACACACACATTTCACAGACCGGGAAAGCATACACTTGAATAGAAATATGAGTTTAAACACATCTGAGAAGAATCTAAACAGACTAAGATCGGTGTAGAGCCCCACCTGAGAAAGTGTAGCCAGCGGTAGGCAACTAGATTCAGCAGCAGCAGCAGCAGCAGCAACTTTTGTCGACGCGGATGGTAATTTGTAAATTAACCAAAACTAAGCACCAAAAGGGCTTTGAAAATTACATTACACGATCACGTCAGTTATTTTTTTGTTTTTTTGTTGAATACTTAGCAGACTTCCTGGTGATTTGAGTCTTTTTTGACCAAAAACTAAAATCCTAAAAAGAACACACCTCAGATGTAGACCCAGCCTAAGACGGGTAATGAGCAGGTGTAGATGGAACCAGCCTAAGACGGGTAATGAGCAGGTGTAGACCCAGCCTAAGACGGGTAATGAACAGGTGTAGATGGACCCAGCCTAAGACGGGTAGTGAGCAGGTGTAGACCCAGCCTAAGACGGGTAATGAGCAGGTGTAGACCCAGCCTAAGACTGGTAATGAGCAGGTGAAGACCCAGCCTAAGACTGGTAATGAGCAGGTGTAGATGGAACCAGCCTAAGACGGGTAATGAGCAGGTGTAGATGGAACCAGCCTAAGACGGGTAATGAGCAGGTGTAGATAAAGCCAACCTCTGTTCTGTCTCTGTAATGTCAGAGTGTGGTGAAGGCGGTGGAGGCAGGCCTGGACGTAAAACACAGCTCCACCAACTTCACTAGCAGGTGGGACCTGGCCAGCGCCTTCTTCTTCTGTGGTACCATCATCACCACCATTGGTGAGCCTTTGTTCATTTTTTCCCCTCCTGCAAACCCTTTGGTAACAACCTAATCAGACAGATGTGCATTTGGAATTTGACAGAAAATAAATAATCCCATCTTGGAAAATACAGTAAACCTCAAGAGCACACACTGGTTGAATCAACGTTGTTTCAATGAAATTACGTTGCACCAACATAGAATAGACGTTGAATTGACGTCTGTGCCCAGTGGGTTGCTGGTGAAATGGATAAAAAAATAAAAAAAATAGATTAACATATAGGTGAATGTGTATGGTTTCCCTTTGTCCTCAGGGTTTGGTAACCTTTCTCCCAGGACCAAAGGGGGCCAGCTGTTCTGTGTGTGTTATGCCCTGGTAGGGATTCCCATGTTTGGTTTCCTGCTGGCTGGTGTCGGGGACCACATGGGGACGGGGCTGAGGAAGGCCGTGTGGAAGATGGAGACGCTCTTCCTGGTGAGACTGTCTTGTCTCAGGGCTGCTTCATTTTTAGGATGTCATCTCATTGTACTTGCCTATCTCAGGGGCTGCTTAAGTGATGTCACTGTGCTGTAAACAGAAGAGGCTGCTGTCTTGGACTCTAGCACTTGAAACATGTTTATACACAAGTAGAATAGAATCTGACATTCAGTCAGCTGTTAGCTACTTCCCAATGAAACTTTGCAATAATTTTTTTTGTATTACTGTTTATCAAAGAAAAGGCACATTATTAAAGTCTTGAGGAAGATCTTACCCTCTCCATCCACCTCACTCTTTCCCTTATTTTGTGTCCCTCTCACTCTCTGCCCCTCTCTCAGAAGCGGCGGGTCAGTCCCACCTATGTACGGATCATGTCTGCTGTTCTGTCCATCCTGATTGGCTGTCTGATCTTCCTCGCCGTGCCAACGCTGGTGTTTAAGGAAGTGGAGGACTGGTCCTTTCTGGAGGCGCTCTACTTTGTGGTCATCACCCTCACCACGGTCGGCTTTGGAGACTACGTAGCAGGTGTGAAGTGAACTGTACACACTTTGGACAGTATAGAATCTGGAGAGTACATACTCTACACATCCCTTTCAGGATACACGCTATGAAAGATTAAAAAAAAAATTATTCATATTTCATGGGTACCTATCGAAGGTCCTTTGTTTGTGTGAGCACGTGCATGCATCAATGCGTAAATGTCCCTGTGCTTAGGTGCTAACCGGAGGGACGGAGATCTGTTTAAGCCCCTGGTGTGGCTCTGGATAGTGTTTGGCCTGGCTTACTTTGCCTCCATACTCACCATGATCGGGAACTGGCTGCGGGTGCTGTCCAAGAAAACACGTGCTGAGGTGAGTGGTAGTGAGTGGGACACAAACCAAGTGAAGGGCTGGACAAGGATTTACTGGGGGCACTTTGGATTTTAACTGTCAATATTTACTTGTCCTTTATCCCTCTGTCTTTCTCTCGGTCTCTGGGTTTCTTTCACTCTGTCTCTCACCTCTTTCTTTCTCTCTCTCACCTTTCTCTCTCTCTAAATTCAATTCAAGGGCTTTTATTGGCATGGGAAACGTATGTATACATTGCCAAAGCAAGTGAAATGGATAAAGAAAAGTGAAATAAACTAAATGTGAACAGTAAATATTACTCAAACAAGTTCCAAAATAATAGACATGTCAAATGTAATATCATGTCTATACAGTGTTGCAAATTAGTTAAAGTACAAAAGGGAAAATAAACAATTATAGGTTGTATTTACAATGGTGTTTGTTATTCTGTGGCAAAAGGTCACAAATCTTGCTGCTGTGATATTTTACCCAACAGATATGGGAGTTTATTAAAATTAGATTTGTTTTCAAATTCTTTCTGTCTGTGTAATCTGAGGGAAATATGTGTCTCTAATATGGTCATACATTTGGCAGGAGGTTAGGAAGTGCAGCTCAGTTTCCACCACATTTTGTGGGCAGTGAGCACATAGCCTGTCTTCTCTCTTTTTATTTATTTTTGTAATGTATTTATTTAACCTTTTATTTAACTAGGCAAGTCGGTTAAGAACAAATTCTTATTTACAATGACTGCCTACCCCGGCCAAACCTGGACGGCGCTGGGCCAATTGTGTGCCGCCCTATGAGACTCCCAATCACAGCCGGATGTGATAGAGCCTGGATTTGAACCAGGGACTGTAGTGACACCTCTTGCACTGAGATGCAGTGCTTTAGAGTGCTGCACCACTCTTGAGAGCCAGGTCTGCCCATGGTGACCTTTCTCAATAGTCTGTAAATAGTCAAAGCTTTCCTTAATTTTGGGTCAGTCACAGTGGTCAGGTATTCTTCCACTGTCTCCTCTCTGTTTAGGGCCAAATAGCATTCTAGTTTTTTTGTTAATTCTTTCCAATGTGTCTTTTTGTTTTCTCATGGTTTGGTTGGGTCTAATTGTGTTGCTGTCCTGGGGCTGTGTGGGGTCTGTGATACAGCCTGGATTTTCACCAGGGACTGTAGTGATGCCTCTTGCACTGAGATGCAGTGCTTTAGACCGCTGCACCACTCTTGAGCCCCAGGACCAGTTTGCTTAGGGGACTCTTCTCCAGGTTCATCTCTCTGTAGGTGATGGCTTTGTTATGGAAGGTTTGGGAATCGCTTCCTTTTAGGTGGTTGTAGAATTTAACATCTCTTTTCTGGATTTAGATAATTAGCGGGTATCGGTATAATTCTCGTAAACAAAGGATATTTTTGCAGAATTCTGCATGCAGTCTCAATTTCATGTTTGTTCCATTTGGTGAATTCTTGGTTGGTGAGCGGACTGTAGACCTCACAACCATAAAGGGCAATGGGTTCTATAACTGGTTCAAGTATTTTTAGCCAGATCCTAATTGGTATGTTGAATTTTATGTTCCTTTTGATGGCATAGAAGGCCCTTCTTGTCTCTCAGATCGTTCACAGCTTTGTGGAAGTTAACTGTGGCGCTGATGTTTAAGCTGATGTATGTATAGTGTTTTGTGTGCTCTCGGGCAACGGTGTTTAGATGGAATATGTATTGTGGTCCTGGCAACTGGACCTTTTTTGGAACACCATTCATTTTGGCTTACTGAGATTTACTGTCAGGGCCCAGGTCTGACAGAATCTTTGCAGAAGATCTAGGTGCTGCTATAGGCTCTCCTTGGTTGGGGACAGAAGCACCAGATCATCAGCAAACAGTCCATTTGATTTCAGATTCTAGTAGGGTGAGGCTGGGTGCTGCAGACTGTTATAGTGCCTTTGCCAATTTGTTGATATATATCTTGAAGTGGGTGTTTTTTGTGCCAGTTTTAACAGCACCCTTGTTGTTTGTGTACATAGATTTTGTCATGTATGTTTTTCCCCCAACACCACTTTCCATCAATTTGTATAGCAGACCTTCATGCCAAATTGAGTCAAAAGCTTGTTTGAATTCAACAAAGCACAAGAAGACTTTGTCTTTGTTTTGGTTTGTTTGTCAATTATCGTGTGCAGGAGGAATACGTGGTCTGTCTGGTAATTTGGTAAAAAGCCAATTTGACATTTGCTCAGTACATTGCTTTCACAAGTCTGCTATTAATGATAATGCAGAGGATTTTCTCAAGGTTGCTGTTGACGCATATCCCACGGTAGTTATTGGGGTCAAATTTGTCTCCACTTTTGTGGTTTGGGGTGATCAGTCCTTGATTCCAAATATTGGAGAAGATGCCAGAGCTGAGAATTATGTTAAAAAGTTTAAGTATAGCCAATTGGAATTTGTGGACTGTATTTTTTATCATTTCATGTAGGATACCATCAAAACCACAGGCTTTTTTGGGGTGGAGGGTTTGTATTTTGTCCTGTAGTTCATTCAATGTCATTGGATAATCCAGTGAGTTCTGGTAGCCTTTAATCGATTATTCTAAGACATGTAATTGATCATGAATATGTTTTTGCTGTTTGTTCTTTGTTATAGAGCCAAAAAGATTGGAGAAGTGGTTTATCCATAAATCTCCATTCTGGATAGATACCTTTTCGTGTTTGTTTCGTGTGTTCCAATTTTCCCAGAAGTGGTTAGATTATTTTGGCTTTGATGCCTCATGATTGAGTGTTGCTCTGTTCAAGTAGACTGTGATTTTGCTGTGATCTGATAGGGTTGTCAGTGGGCTGACTGTGAACATGCTGAGAGACTCTGTGTTGAGGTCAGTGATAAAGTAGTGTACAGTACTACTGCCAAGAGATGAGCTATAGGTGTACCTACCATAGGAGTCCCCTCGAAGCCTACCATTGACTAGAGTGAGCTGCAGGAGTTGTGACCCATTTTTGGTGGTTATGTTCTCGTAGTTGTGTCTAGGGGGACATATGGGGGAGGGAATGCTGTCACCTCCAGGTAGGTGTTTGTTCACCTGTGTGCTGAGGGTGTCAGGTTATTGTCCAGTTCTGGCATTTACAATGGGTTGCCACAGACTAGTACATGTTCCTGGGCCTGAAAAGGATTGATTTCCCCTTCCAGGATGGAGAAGATGTCTTCATTAAATGATGGGGTTTTCTGGTGGGGGATATAGGTAGTGCATGGAGTGTGTATTGATCTGTTGCTCCTGTGTGAAGGGTTAGGGCTGTGTTTGAGGGCGATGTCTTTTAGAGTCCGGGCGAAGATGGGCTGCCTTGTATAGGTGGACCTGGTCATAAAGGCTGTTCAATTCCACGGTGGAGTGGTGGGCAGGTAAGCATTTGGTTTTGATGGACAGTCATGGGAAGTACTTCCGTTTACCTGCTGTATGGTAGCAGGGTGGAAGTCGTTCGTGGTAGCAAGGTGGAGATGGCTACTTGTGCGTTGGAAAGTAGAATCCGTTTTTTAATCACTCCCTTGAGTGCTGTAGCCACCCTTTCCTGCTGTGTTCTCAGGTCTGTGTGTATTATGTGACTGGGTGACTCTAGTTGGTCTAGGGCACCAGAGTTTAGGCACTGTTTCGGAAAAAGCTTATTTTCTTGTATATATTTCCTGTTTGAGTCCATAAGGAGTACAATCTGTGGCGCGTGTGTGTGTGTGTTGTGTGTGTGTGTGTGTGTGTGTGTGTGTGGCTGACGGGGGGTGCTCAGAGTGGGTGGGGATCCCCTGGGCTTGGGGTTCTATATTTGTCTGTCCTGCTGTGATGTCGACGCTATGGTCAGTGTCTGGGATTGACTGTTCTCCTGTGGTGTCAAGACTTTTGTCGGGGAATGAGATGGGTTGTTCTGCTGTCTTCTCTGCTGTGTTGGCCACCTCCTTTAATGGGTTGTTCTCTTTCACACGCCATCACCCTCTCCTCCAACATTCTGGTCCTCTCCTAGTGCTATGTTCTGCTCCTGCTCTTTCTCCTGTTCATGTTGTCTCACCACAGCCCAGATGTCTCTCTCCACCTCCAGCTCCCCGTGTCTGGTTGAGGAGGTGTTGAGCTGGACTATTTTGTTGTTGTTGTGCTGACTGGAGTATGTTCCAGCTCCACCTGCCTTACCTCCAGCTGGGTGAATTTATCCTTAACTTCAACGAGGGAGTAGTACTCTGTGCTGGGAGGTTGACTTTCCTGTCAACCTTTACGGGTTGCTCATCTGTGGGGTTGTATAATGAAGAGGTCTGGTCTGACACGCTCGGGGTATCTTTCTCAAGAGAGAGCTCAGCAGGATAAGATATCTCTCTGATGTGAAAGTTGAGCTGAAATTGTTTGCCCTGTACCATTACTGTACAAATCTGGAACAGTAAAAGTTCACATTGGTTGACTCAGTCTTCATTGTCTAATATCCTGAGTTTCCACCCATCGCTACCCCCCTCTTAACAGAGGGGCAGTGTGTTAATATAGCATTGGATATTCTGTGTGGAAGATTAAGTTGCTTATATTCCCATTTTTATAATAGTCAGCAAAAAGTGTTTCTTGATTTTCCATAAGGAGCTTCATTTTGTACTCTTTTCATGCCTTATATATTTTTTATTGTAATTACCTCTGAGCAGCAGGAGGGGGCTTCTAAGGCCTCTGCGACTCTCCTGCCATTGTTGGGCTCAAGGCCTTTGACACCTCTCACTTCACACCTCAGTGCTAATTGAAGTTGTATCTGTTCTGTCCTAGCAAGCTTGGTAGCCTTAACTTAGCATTCAGTCAAATATATTTATTTACCTTTATTTAACTAGGCAAGTCAGTTAAGAACAAATTCTTATTTTCATTGACGGCCTAGGAACAGTGGGTTAACTGCCTGTTCAGGGGCAGAACGACAGATTTGTACCTTGTCAGCTCGGGGGTTTGAACTTGCAACCTTCCGGTTACTAGTCCAACGCTCTAACCACTAGGCTACCCTGCCACCCCAAATATATCATTGTAATCTATTTTTCTTGGCTTTTGAAAATAAAAAGTAGCTTCAGACTAAACATGACCCTCAGTTCCAGGTTGGATGGTGTTTTCAGGTTTCTGTTGTTTTCCAGAGCATTTGCTGTATAGCTTGGAAATAATCATCTTCGGTAGTAGGAATCCTTCCAGGTAATTCCATCCAGAACCAGGTTGTAGGTTAGGAGTTTTGATTTGGAGTGAAGGTTATGTTGTGGTGGGTAGTATCCTGTATATGTCCCTGCCAAAAAAATCTGTTTATCTAACTCTAAATCTACTTTTTAGTAAAAACATGCTGAAAAACATGGAAGCTCGCATGCAGCTGTGTCTCTCTCACACATCTCTCTTTGCCTCTCACACGCCTCTCTCACACCTCTTTGCCCTCTCTCACACCTCTTTGCCTCTCTCTCTCACACCTCTTTGCCCCTCTCTCACACACCTCTTTGCCCCTCTCTCACACACCTCTTTGTCCCTCTCTCACACACCTCTTTGCCCCTCTCTCACACACCTCTTTGCCCCTCTCTCACACACCTCTTTGCCCCTCTCTCACACACCTCTTTGCCCCTCTCTCACACACCTCTTTGCCCCTCTCTCACACCTCTCTTTGCCCCTCTCTCTCACACATCTCTCTTTGCCTCTCACACGCCTCTCTCTCACCTCTTTGCCCCTCTCTCTCACCCTCTTTGCCCCTCTCACACACACACTCTTTGCCTCTCTCTCACACACACCTCTTTGCCTCTCTCTCTCACACACCTCTTTGCCCCTCTCTCTCACACCTCTCTTTGCCCCTCTCTCTCACACCTCTCTTTGCCCCTCTCTCTCACACCTCTCTTTGCCTCTCTCTCTCACACCTCTCTTTGCCTCTCTCTCTCACACCCTCTTTGCCTCTCTCTCTCACACACCTCTTTGCCCCTCTCTCACACCCCTCTTTGTCCCTCTCTCACACACCTCTTTGCCCCTCTCTCACACACCTCTTTGCCCCTCTCACACACCCTCTTTGCCCCTCTCTCACACACCTCTTTGCCCTCTCTCACACACCTCTTTGCCCCTCTCTCACACCTCTCTTTGCCCCTCTCTCACACATCTCTCTTTGCCTCTCACACGCCTCTCTCACACCTCTTTGCCCCTCTCTCTCACACCTCTTTGCCCCTCTCTCTCACACCTCTTTGCCCCTCACACACACACCTCTTTGCCTCTCTCTCACACACCTCTTTGCCCCTCTCTCTCACACACCTCTTTGCCCCTCTCTCTCACACCTCTCTTTGCCCCTCTCTCTCACACCTCTCTTTGCCCCTCTCTCTCACACCTCTCTTTGCCTCTCTCTCTCACACCTCTCTTTGCCTCTCTCTCTCACACCTCTTGCCTCTCTCTCTCACACCTCTTTGCCCCTCTCTCTCACACACCTCTTTGCCCCTCTCTCTCACACCTCTCTTTGCCCCTCTCTCTCACACCTCTCTTTGCCCCTCTCTCTCACACCTCTCTTTGCCTCTCTCTCTCACACCTCTCTTTGCCTCTCTCTCTCACACCTCTCTTTGCCTCTCTCTCTCACACCTCTCTTTGCCTCTCTCTCTCACACCTCTCTTTGCCTCTCTCTCTCACACCTCTTTGCCTCTCTCTCTCACACCTCTTGCCTCTCTCTCACACCTCTCTTTCTCTCTCTCACACCTCTCTTTGCCTCTCTCTCTCACCTCTTTGCCTCTCTCTCTCACACCTCTCTTTGCCTCTCTCTCTCACACCCTCTCTTTGCCTCTCTCTCTCACACCTCTCTTTGCCTCTCTCTCTCACACCTCTCTTTGCCTCTCTCTCTCACACCTCTCTTTGCCTCTCTCTCACACCTCTCTTTGCCTCTCTCTCTCACCTCTCTTTGCCTCTCTCTCTCTCACCTCTCTTTGCCTCTCTCTCTCACCTCTCTTTGCCTCTCTCTCTCACACCTCTCTTTGCCCCTCTCTCTCACACCTCTCTTTGCCCCTCTCTCTCACACCTCTCTTTGCCCCTCTCTCTCACACCTCTCTTTGCCCCTCTCTCTCACACCTCTCTTTGCCCCTCTCTCTCACACCTCTCTTTGCCCCTCTCTCTCACACCTCTCTTTGCCTCTCACCCTTTTCCCGTCTCCCCCTGTCTCTCAGATGGAGGAGTTGAGGGCCCATGCTACAGACTGGACCCAGAACATCCAGAATATGTCCATGGACTTCCGGATCCCCAACCCTCTGGACCTCAACGACCCCTTCCTGCTGCAGCGGCGCCGCTGGAAACGCAGCACCCGGCGGCGGGTCCGCAGGGGGGCGCTGGGGCACCACGGCAGGCAGGGCGTCATAGGGGAGAACGGACATCTGCCCAATAGGTGGGTCTCCCACACCCGCTCCATGACCCGTCTGGAGGTCGTGAGGTTAGGGGGGGGCGAGGTTAGGAATGAGGGGACGAGGTTAGGACCAGATTCCAGAGTCCGTGCGAGGTCAGAGGGCAGGTCGTTGGGCCGGACGGTGGCGAGGTCGCTGTCGATGCCTGCGGCGCGCTCTGTGATGGAGTTAGATTATGTCCGTGATCCTGTTGCTATGATGATGCTGCAAGGGGAGTCTGCGTTTGAGTCTAAGTCGCTGTCCGAGTCTCCAGAGTCTGACTCCAGATCAGAAGTCTCCTCCTCTGACTCTCACACCTCTGACATGTGTACAGCAGGGCAGGGGATAACTTTTGCCAGTTTTGACGCCAGTGGGTCTCTCTGTACTGGGGAGAGGGGAAGCCAGGGAGGATCCAGACAGGTATTTTTCCAGGAGGATGTCCGGTTCCCTGTGCCTCTCCAGCAGCTCCCCAAGTCCCACAACCCCACCAAGCCCATCCCCATGTTGCCCATATTCTCTGTGAAACCCATGCCGCTCCCCATGCCCAACCCACCAGGCTGCAAAATGCTAGATTTCTTCGGGGAGAACTTGGCCTACATTGACGAGTCGTCGGACACGTTGAGTGACAGGAACCAGCCCGTTGAGGGGGCTGTCAGTCCTCGCCCCCGTAAGCCCCGCAGGAGGAGCGTAAGGAGGCAGCTGCCCCACCGGAGCACCCTGAAGGAGAGGGACAGTGACATGCAGCCCCCCTCCAACCCCCCGACACCTCCCCCTCTTTCCCATCTCAGAGACTGACACAGTGACATGCAGTCCCCCTCCAACCCCCCCAACACCTCCCCCTCTCTCCCATCTCAGAGACTGATGAACAGTCTGACAGGCACAGGTCATGAAGGGGGAGAGTAAGGCTGGTCTTTATTACTAGTGTTCACAGGAGAAGCAGACCTCAAAGCTCAGATGTACTTATATTATGTACTCTGGATAAAGGCCAACAATATTCTAGATCTCACTGACTGAGGACCATAGTCGCCATTGAGATATATTTGTATGAAAACTAATGCATGTATTCAGCAGCACAGATATGGAATATATCAACTGTCTAAGCTCAGTCAAGTCAGACTCACTGTGTTGAGAAATAGCACCATCTACTGGCTGGTAAGTGTAGTACAACATCTCCTCTGCGAAGGTGTAGCCTGCTGTGCTGTCCGCTACTGGAGCTCAGCCCAAACCTCAGTCATGGTTTTTAAATCCCTGACTAAAGGACTTTTTTGAATAACCATGTTAGATCTGGCTTCAGACATCCATTTCTCTGTATATCCCAGTGTCCTTCAGCATGTGGGATATATAGTGCTCTGGTTGAATAAGGGCCGTTCCACAACAGGAATCCCTTTTGGGAAGTGTCATTTGGTGCAAAACATTTTACTTTACATTATTTTAACATTCTGTCATAAAAAGCAGAGTTCAACTTAATAAAAACCATGATTTTTAAGAGGTTAAATAAAAAAAATACTTTAAGTGCCAAATAAAGTAACAGGGTTGACCATTTCATCTTAAATAACTGTAAATCCTCACTGACTGGATTAGGTATGTAAGTTGTGTGCAGCAGGCAGGGGCAATTGAATAGAAACTTCCCAAAAAGTTGTATAGATATTTCCACACTAACATGATGATAATGCCCTTTTAGTGTTAGAGCTGTTTGAAAATAAATGTGACATTTTTGCCTGTTGACAACACCAGTCGGTAAATTGGTTAATAGACCAATAAAAAAGTTCCAAACCTTTCTACCAATAACGGCTAGTTTTCCCCTCCCCACTCAGACCACTCTGACAGTCCTAGCAAAATTCTTGCTAGCAAAATTGCTCTTTGCTAAAAAGCTGTTTGTTGTCAATCAAAATGGTAAAAAAAAACAATCACAATAAGGTACGTAATTGTTACACAGAAATGATTTGATATTGAGAAAAGCAGCTGCATTGGGCCTTTTTAAAATATCAAAGGGATTCAGTTCGTGGACCCATACATTTTGTTTTGCCGGCACTCTGTTTCTCTGAATATAAAGGGAAGTCCCATCAAACCTACCTGAGATGACATAATACTTGGAGAGGCCTTGGGGAGACGTGGGGTGGAAGGGATGTCAGATCGTACGTTTACAGCGCACACACACAGCAAACAAACTACAAAAGCACACACACACTACACATGCTCTCAATGTCACTGAGTCAGACACACACACACTACACATGCTCTCAATGTCACGGAGTCAGACACACACACACTACACATGCTCTCAATGTCACTGAGTCAGACACACACACACACTACACATGCTCTCAATGTCACTGAGTCAGACACACTCAGACACCCAGAGGAGTGTTACTTTGGGATAAGTGCAGGTTGAATATAGTAAGGGGTGGTTAGGACTAACAGATGCTGGGGGGGAGGGGGACCTCACTGCAGCACCCCTAACGTCCTCCTCCCCCTACAGAGGCCACACGTCCTTTCCCCAGAAAGGCTGAGGGACTGGGGGAGGAGGATGAGAGGATTCATGGAAGCCCAGATTGGTTACTTTTTCAAACTCCATGTCCAACTCTCTAGGCATTATCTTATTTTCATCACCTTTCTGTGTTTGGCACATAAAACGGACCGACTTGGTGGCCGACAGCCGACCCACTCTGTTTCTCACTAGGTTCAGTGTCAACCAATCAAATATAAGTTGAGCCTCAGGGTGGACTTATTTTGAATGGAGCCCTCTTATCAAAAGTGATTAACGTGGCCAAACTTCGAAGACTGGATCAATGTTAACACGATCTAACACATTGTACATGCAACAGCAATCAAGTAAATGTACATGACAGATACGTGTGGTTATAGCTGTGAAAAGACCAATTACGACAGACCTGATTGTTACAAATTTGCTAAGGCTGCAAAATAGCTATCCCCGCCCAAAGCTGATGTGTTCCAAATTGGGCCTATGAGCCCACGTCTCTCCCTTCAAAGTATCTTTCTGTTTTATTCCCTCTCTCTTCTGCTCCCACCACAAATGGGTTTAAAGTTGGCGTGAGTGGTCGCTGTCTGGAAATCTTTCTCATCCTGTTTACGGTGGCAGATGTCAGCCCTCGACCACAGAGCTGGCTGGAGGCCCTTACTGCCTGGACACACAACCTCACATACTACCCTACTTTCTCCTCTTTCTCTCAGCCTCCTCTCTCAGCCTCTCTTCTACTCCTTCCTCTCCCTCCCTCCCAGACCCTTCTCTCCCTCTGCTTCTCTTTCTTTCAGACCAAAGGAAATCTAGTTCAAATCAAAATCATCTCCCTTCAGTATATATGCACAGATCTTAAGTAACAGAGTTACTGGGCCCTTCAGTCAACTTGGTAGAGATCAGTCTTATGCAACAAGAACACATATTTCCAATCGAAAAACTTTAATATCCGATTTAAAGCTAAGGAATTCAATATTTACAATATTCTCGACCTTATGAAAGTGGGGAAAAGACCCAATGCTGACGATGATTTTCAGAGTTTCATGCGTGTGAGAAAACAAATAATCTGTGCCAGACTGTGTAAAATGTGTCATAGTGAAATGAAGGGTTGAATATCTAGAGATGGTCAGTCTGTCCTTTTTGTTTGAGGACCAAAAGTGGTAGTTTGTTGTAGTTTTGGTCCAAAGTCCCTCCTGGCCCGCCCCTGGGCTCCTGCGTCAGCGGCACCTGCAGGACTTGACCACCATGTTGGAGAGCTGCTCTACCTTAGGCGTTCGGCCCATGAAGTAAACGATGGTCAGAGGCTCCAGGTCCTGAGGTACGCAGCACGGAGATGCCGACGCCTCAGGGTTCAGCTTGTTAAACAGTGACAGGATCTGTGTGTGAGGACAAGAGAAAGTACCACATGAAATATCACATAAAAAACAATGATAAGTACTGAAAACACTACTTAAAGGAATAGCTTAAACAAATTACAGTGGTTTCCTTTCCATTGTATGCTGTAGCGTTAAAGATTTCCCATCACTGGAACTAAGGGGCCTGGCCCGAACCATGAAAAACTCCTGTCATCCGCCAAAGCCAGATTCATCAATTGGACTGCCAGATGGTGAAGCGTGATTCAACACTCCAGAGAACACGTTTCCACTGCTCCAGAGTCCAATGGCGGCGAGCTTTACACCACTCCAACCGACACTTGGCATTGTGCATGGTGATCTTAGGCTTGTGTGTGGCTGCTCGGCCATGGAAACCCATTTCATGAAGCTGCCGATGAACAGTTCTTGTGCTGACGTTGCTTGCAGAGGCAGTTTGGAACTCTGTAGTGAGGTTTGCAACAGAGAACAGACCATTTTTATGCACTTCAGTACTTGGTAGTCCCGTTCTGTGAGCTTATGTGTGGCCTAACACTTCGCAGGTGAGTCATTGTTGCTCCTAGACATTTCAACTTCACAATAACAGCACTTACAGTTGACCGGGGCAGCTCTAGCAGGGCAAACATTTGATGAACTGACTTGTTGGAAAGCTGGCATCCTATGACGGTGCCACGTTGAGCTCTTCAGTAAGGCCATTCTACTGCCAATGTTTGTTTATGGAGATTGCATGGCGGTGTGCTCGATTTTATACATCTGTCAGCAACAGGTGTGGCTCAAATAGCTGAATCCACTCATTTGAAGGGGTGTCCACATACGTGTGTGTGTGTGTGTGTGTGTGTGTGTGTGTGTGTGTATATGTGTATATATATATATATATCTTGAAAAATACAGCCAGAATGATGCTGTGTTTTGCAAGTTATAAATCTTAAACTTGACTGCCGAATGCAAAACATTTTGGGACTATATAAACAATGGACTAACGAAACAAATACCAACATGTTTTTTAGGGTGGAGTTTTCCTTTAACCATACTGTGAGTGTGGTAATAAAGACATAAGACCTGAATGTGACATAATGTGATATAATATTTATGCCACTGTAGTGGTTGGGGGTTAACTATCCATGTTGTAGTGGTTGGGGGTTAACTAACCATGTTGTAGTGGTTGGGGGTTAACTAACCATGTTGTAGTGGTTGGGGGTTAACTAACCATGTTGTAGTGGTTGGGGGTTAACTAACCATGTTGTAGTGGTTGGGGTTAACTAACCATGTTGTAGTGGTTGGGGGTTAACTAACCATGTTGTAGTGGTTGGGGTTAACTAACCATGTTGTAGTGGTTGGGGGTTAACTAACCATGTTGTAGTGGTTGGGGTTAACTAACCATGTTGTAGTGGTTGGGGTTAACTAACCATGTTGTAGTGGTTGGGGTTAACTAACCATGTTGTAGTGGTTGGGGTTAACTAACCATGTTGTAGTGGTTGGGGGTTAACTAACCATGTTGTAGTGGTTGGGGGTTAACTAACCATGTTGTAGTGGTTGGGGTTAACTAACCATGTTGTAGTGGTTGGGGGTTAACTAACCATGTTGTAGTGGTTGGGGGTTAACTAACCATGTTGTAGTGGTTGGGGGTTAACTAACCATGTTGTAGTGGTTGGGGGTTAACTAACCATGTTGTAGTGGTTGGGGGTTAACTAACCATGTTGTAGTGGTTGGGGGTTAACTAACCCTGTTGTAGTGGTTGGGGGTTAACTAACCATGTTGTAGTGGTTGTCAGCGCTCCAGAGGTATGGGCAGCCCTTGTAGCCCTTCGGCTCGTGGATCCACTTCCAGTCCAGGTCCCGGCGGAAGTCGATGTAGAGAGATCGCAGACAGCAGTCCACGTCAGAGTTTATAAAACAGTTGGAAGACATGGAGAGAAAACACTCTCTCATTCTGATCCACACAGGCACTTTATCCATTTCAGGACTATAAGCCTCCAATAGATTGATTGCAACATTATTGATGATTGTAATATTGTTATGAACAAATGTGTAGTAATTATGTATATCAAAGACCAAAATAAAGAGAAACCTCTAAGTATCTTGTATGGTTGTAGATAACATTAAGTTTTTGATATCTGGATCTGAGGTGCTTACCCTACCTGGAGCAGGTGGTGGTGTCTGCGGTGGCCCTCTTCTTGCGGGTCATCTTGCCTGGGTTGTCGACCCTGTCGCTGGGCCTTAAGGTGAGGATGAGGTGGGGGGTCTTGGTACTAAAATCTACCTGGCCCTTAGCCAGCCCTGACCCTGGCCTCCGCAACTGCTGCTGAAGCAGCTCATCACCCAGACCTGAGGAAGAACAGAGTAGGACATGGAGGGAGAGGGAAGGGAGCGGAAGTGGGGGGAGAGGAGGAGGGAGAGCGGTCGAGGAGGGAGAGAGAAGGGAGCGGAAGTGGGGGGAGAGGAGGAGGGAGAGCGGTCGAGGAGGGAGAGGGAAGGGAGCGGAAGTGGGGGGAGAGGAGGAGGGAGAGCGGTCGAGGAGGGAGAGAGAAGGGAGCGGAAGTGGGGGGAGAGGAGGAGGGAGAGCGGTCGAGGAGGGAGAGAGAAAGGGACAGTGTTTTTTTGCAGTGGATGGGAAAATTGATCTAATGGAGACACATAATGGGAACATTTGTCAGACAGAATGCTGTGTCATGACGTTGCCCTGTTGGGTGAGGTTTATGATCCCCCATAAATACCTTTCCCCCTTTTCTCTCCACTCTACAGAATGGACTCTTGGAAAGCCCTTTGTTAACATAGAGAGAGTATGGTAACATCAATGGAACAATACTTCCCTTTCTCAACCAGCTGAAAGTGTCTGTTTGTACTTAAAGAATAGGATGTCAGATCAGTTGTTGTCTGGGACATTATATCTGATGATAGGATGACATAAATTGTATCTTGGAAAGTCTACTCATTCTAGTTAACAGATTCACATGGAATAGTTGTGCAATTTAAATGTTTAAATATGAAAGTATTTGTGAAAAGTTAATTTAATTTTAGCATCTAAATGAAATAATTGTTTTCATAAGTAAACTTTGCTCACTCAGTGGTCACGCCCAAGTGAACAGACATTGGTTGAGAACTATGAAACACACCCTTCTCTCCCCCAGTACAAAAGCCCGTTGACAGAAGTCAACTCAGTTCCCGATGACGTGAGGACTGGTGTCCATACGTTTAAAAGGGCTAATTTCAACTACAACCTAATGAAATTAACATTTACTTCCAGAAATGTTAGGACTGCTGTCCAAATGTTTAAAAGGGTGAATTTTAACGTGGAGGTGATGATCACCATGCTGGAATGGTGAATTTTAACGTGGAGCTGATGATCACCACGCTGGAATGGTGAATTTTAACGTGGAGGTGATGATCACCACGCTGGAATGGTGAATTTTAACGTGGAGGTGATGATCACCACGCTGGAATGGTGAATTTTAACGTGGAGGTGATGATCACCACGCTGGAATGGTGAATTTTAACGTGGAGGTGATGATCACCACGCTGGAATGGTGAATTTTAACGTGGAGCTGATGATCACCACGCTGGAATGGTGAATTTTAACGTGGAGCTGATGATCACCACGCTGGAATGGTGAATTTTAACGTGGAGCTGATGATCACCACGCTGGAATGGTGAATTTTAACGTGGAGGTGATCACCACGCTGGAATGGTGAATTTTAACGTGGAGCTGATGATCACCACGCTGGAATGGTGAATTTTAACGTGGAGCTGATGATCACCACGCTGGAATGGTGAATTTTAACGTGGAGCTGATGATCACCACGCTGGAATGGTGAATTTTAACGTGGAGCTGATGATCACCACGCTGGAATGGTGAATTTTAACGTGGAGCTGATGATCACCACGCTGGAATGGTGAATTTTAACGTGGAGGTGATGATCACCACGCTGGAATGGTGAATTTTAACGTGGAGGTGATGATCACCACGCTGGAATGGTGAATTTTAACGTGGAGCTGATGATCACCACGCTGGAATGGTGAATTTTAACGTGGAGCTGATGATCACCACGCTGGAATGGTGAATTTTAACGTGGAGGTGATGATCACCACGCTGGAATGGTGAATTTTAACGTGGAGCTGATGATCACCACGCTGGAATGGTGAATTTTAACGTGGAGCTGATGATCACCACGCTGGAATGGTGAATTTTAACGTGGAGCTGATGATCACCACGCTGGAATGGTGAATTTTAACGTGGAGCTGATGATCACCACGCTGGAATGGTGAATTTTAACGTGGAGGTGATGATCACCACGCTGGAATGGTGAATTTTAACGTGGAGCTGATGAGTCTCTCACCGTTGCCGCCTGCTATAGACCACCCTCTGCTCCCAGCTGTGCTCTGGACACCATATGTGAACTGATTGCCCCCCATCTATCTTCAGAGCTCGTGCTGCTAGGCGACCTAAACTGGAACATGCTTAACACCCCAGCCATCCTACAATCTAAACTTGATGCCCTCAATCTCACACAAATTATCAATGAACCTACCAGGTACCCCCCCAAAGCCTTAAACACGGGCACCCTCATAGATATCATCCTAACCAACTTCCCCTCTAAATACACCTCTGCTGTCTTCAACCAAGATCTCAGCGATCACTGCCTCATTGCCTGCATCCGTAATGGGTCAGCGGTCAAACGACCTCCACTCATCACTGTAAAACGCTCCCTGAAACACTTCAGCGAGCAGGCCTTTCTAATCGACCTGGCCGGGGTGTCCTGGAAGGATATTGATCTCATCCCGTCAGTAGAGGATGCCTGGATATTTTTTTAAAATGCCTTCCTAACAATGTTAAATAAACATGCCCCATTCAAGAAAATTAGAACCAGGAACAGATATAGCCCTTGGTTCTCCCAGACCTGACTGCCCTTAACCAACACAAAAACATCCTATGGCGTACTGCATTAGCATCCAACAGCCCCGTGATATGCAGCTGTTCAGGAAGCTAGAAACCGTTATACACAGGCAGTTAGAAAAGCCAAGGCTAGCTTTTTCAAGCAGAAATTTGCTTCCTGCAACACTAACTCTAAAAAGTTCTGGGACACTGTAAAGTCCATGGAGAATAAGAACACCTCCTCCCAGCTGCCCACTGCACTGAAGATAGGAAACACTGTCACCACTGATAAATCCACCATAATTGAGAATTTCAATAAGCATTTTTCTACGGCTGGCCATGCTTTCCACCTGGCAACTCCTACCCCGGTCAACAGCACTGCACCCCCAACAGCAACTCGCCCAAGCCTTCCCCATTTCTCCTTCTCCCAAATCCATTCAGCTGAAGTTCTGAAAGAGCTGAAAAATCTGGACCCCTACAAATCAGCCGGGCTAGACAATCTGGACCCTTTCTTTCGGCAGACTCGACAGCCTTGGTTTCTCAAATGATTGCCTCGCCTGGTTCACCAACTACTTCTCTGATAGAGTTCAGTGTGTCAAATCGGAGGGTCTGCTGTCCGGACCTCTGGCAGTCTCTATGGGGGTGCCACAGGGTTCAATTCTTGGACCGACTCTCTTCTCTGTATACATCAATGAGGTCGCTCTTGCTGCTGGTGAGTCTCTGATCCACCTCTACGCAGACGACGCCATTCTGTATACTTCCGGCCCTTCTTTGGACACTGTGTTAACAACCATCCAGGCAAGCTTCAATGCCATACAACTCTCCTTCCGTGGCCTCCAATTGCTCTTAAATACAAGTAAAACTAAATGCATGCTCTTCAACCGATCGCTACCTGCACCTACCCGCCTGTCCAACATCACTACTCTGGACGGCTCTGACTTAGAATACGTGGACAACTACAAATACTTAGGTGTCTGGTTAGACTGTAAACTCTCCTTCCAGACCCATATCAAACATCTCCAATCCAAAGTTAAATCTAGAATTGGCTTCCTATTTCGCAACAAAGCATCCTTCACTCATGCTGCCAAACATACCCTTGTAAAATTGACCATCCTACCAATCCTCGACTTTGGCGATGTCATTTACAAAATAGCCTCCAATACCCTACTCAACAAATTGGATGCAGTCTATCACAGTGCTATCCGTTTTGTCACCAAAACCCCATATACTACCCACCATTGCGACCTGTACGCTCTCGTTGGCTGGCCCTCGCTTCATACTCGTCGCCAAACCCACTGGCTCCATGTCATCTACAAGACCCTGCTAGGTAAAGTCCCCCTTATCTCAGCTCGCTGGTCACCATAGCATCTCCCACCTGTAGCACACGCTCCAGCAGGTATATCTCTCTAGTCACCCCCAAAACCAATTCTTTCTTTGGCCGCCTCTCCTTCCAGTTCTCTGCTGCCAATGACTGGAACGAACTACAAAAATCTCTTAAATTGGAAACACTTATCTCCCTCACTAGCTTTAAGCACCAACTGTCAGAGCAGCTTACAGATTACTGCACCTGTACATAGCCCACCTATAATTTAGCCCAAACAACTACCTCTTTCCCAACTGTATTTAATTTATTTATTTATTTTGCTCCTTTGCACCCCATTATTTTTATTTCTACCTTGCACATTCTTCCATTGCAATACTACCATTCCAGTGTTTTACTTGCTACATTGTATTTACTTTGCCACCATGGCCTTTTTTGCCTTTACCTCCCTTCTCACCTAATTTGCTCACATTGTATATAGACTTGTTTTTTTTTTTTTTTTTTTTTTTTACTGTATTATTGACTGTATGTTTGTTTTACTCCATGTGTAACTCTGTGTCGTTGTATGTGTCGAACTGCTTTGCTTTATCTTGGCCAGGTCGCAATTGTAAATGAGAACTTGTTCTCAACTTGCTTACCTGGTTAAATAAAGGTGAAATAAAAAATTAAAAAATCACCACGCTGGAATGGTGAATTTTAACGTGGAGCTGATGATCACCACGCTGGAATGGTGAATTTTAACGTGGAGCTGATGATCACCACGCTGGAATGGTGAATTTTAACGTGGAGCTGATGATCACCACGCTGGAATGGTGAATTTTAACGTGGAGCTGATGATCACCACGCTGGAATGGTGAATTTTAACGTGGAGGTGATGATCACCACGCTGGAATGGTGAATTCCGACCTGACCAGCCAGCGCGAGCTGGCTGATTATGGCAACTTGGTATGAACTTTGAACGACTTTTCACTAAAGAAGAAGTGAAACCTCCTAGACGTGGAGTTATCAACAGCAGCTGTAAACGCACGTGGCTTAGAAAAGGACAGCTAATCTCAGAAGAACGACAGGGTACTTTAATGTATTCGCTCTGCAACACTACGACCAGAAAGATTCTTCAAATGACAATGGCAATCACTGCTGGGTAAACCAGTCTTCCATCTTTGACCCATGTATCGAAGTGCAGCTCAGTGTAAAAATACAGTTGAAGTCAGAAGTTTACATACACCTTAGCCAAATACATTTAAACTCAGTTTATCACAATTCCTGACATTTAAACCTAGTAAAAATTCCCTGTTTTAGGTCAGTTAGGATCACCACTTTATTTTAAGAATGTGAAATGTCAGAATAATAGTAGAGGGAATTATTTATTTCAACTTGTATTTCTTTCTTCACATTCCCAGGGGGTCAGAAGTTTACATGCTACCAAATACTAATGGAGTGTTTTGCCTTTAAATTGTTTAACTTGGGTCAAACATTTCGAGTAGCCTTCCACGTGCTACCCACAATAAGTTGGGTGAATTTTGGCCCATTCCTCCTGACAGAGCTGGTGTAACCGAGTCAGGTTTGTAGGCCTCCTTGCTCGCACACGCTTTTTCAGTTCTGCCAACAAATGTTCAATGGGATTGAGGTCAGGGCTTAAGCCATTTTGACACAACTTTGGAAGTATGCTTGGGGTCATTGTCCATTTGGAAGACCCATTTGCGACCAAACTTTAACTTCCTGACTGATGTCTTGAGATATTGCTTCAATATATCCACATCCTTTTCCACCCTCATGATGCCATCTAATTTGTGAAGTGCACCAGTCCATCCTGCAGCAAAGCAGATGCAAACCGTAGTCTGGCTTTTTATGGCGGTTTTGGAGCAGTGGCTTCTTCCTTGCTGAGTGGCCTTTCCGGTTATGTCGATTATAGGACTTGTTATAGGACTTGTTTTACTGTGGATATAGATACTTTTATACCTGCTTCCTCCAGCATCTTCACAGGGTCCTTTGCTGTTGTTCTGGGATTGATTTGCACTTTTCGCACAAAAGTACGTTCATCTCGAGGAGACAGAACGCGTCTCCTTCCTGAGCGGTATGATGGCTGCGTGGTCCCATGGTGTTTATACTTGCATTGTTTGTACAGATGAACGTGGTACCTTCAGGCGTTTGGAAATTGCTCCCAAGGATGAACTAGACTTGTGTAGGTCTGCAATTTTTTCTGAGGGCTTGGCTGATTTCCCCATGATGTCAAGCAGAGGCACTGAGATTGAAGGTAGGCCTTGAAATACATCCGAAGGTACACCTCCAATTGACTCAAATGATGTCAATTAGCCCATCAGAAGCTTCTAAAGCCATGACATGATTTTCTGGAATTTTCCAAGCTGTTTAAAGGCACAGTCAACTTAGTGTATGTAAACTTCTGACCCACTGGAATTGTGATACAGTGAAATAATCTGGCTATAAACATTTGTTGGAAAAATGACTTGTGTTATGCACAAAGTAGCTGTCCTAACCGAATTGCCAAAACCTTAGTTTGCTAACAAGAAATTTGTGGAGTGGTTGAAAAACGAGTTTTAATGACTCCAACCTATATCTTGCATTTTTCTTTTCCGAATGGGCGGTTATTAGAATGCATACCTTCTCAAGGTCCGATAGACTCAATCCCTTTGTCCCTCAGTCTTCCCGCTCTTTCATTCAAACCCAACCCCCTTCCTTTATGTAACCAGCCGTCATATCTGGTTAGCCCACTAGGGGCTTTTGATGACATGATTAGTAACCGATGTGTGATCTATCCTGTGTATGTGTGTGTGTGTGTGTGTGTGTGTATATATGTGTTTTTGTAATTCTGTGTGAATATTTAGGTATTTAGTAAATAAATAAAGCCAAATTGTGTATTGCTGATTCAACTTATTAGCTAGGGTTCGTGCAGATAACTAAGTACCTACGACAATCAGAATGAGACCGATCGAGGTGACGATTAATAATTGACTGCTATTGATATTAAAGATCTTCAGATCTTTAAGAGAGTGGATTCGGAAGATAACTGCTATATATAAATGAAGGCTTCCGTGGTGCCCCAGCTTATTAATGGTTTAATTGTTGCATGGTTTAATTCAATCACGTCATTAACTAAGTTAGGTAATCAAATTGATAAAATAGCATGTCATAATTTTATAATAGTCAGAGACACGACAGCTGTGTGTGAGTTGAGAAGTTCAATCATTAATTAAAAGGAGGTATGCGTCTGTTACATAACATAAACAGCATCCAGCTCCTCGCTCTTATTGAACACCATGCTGTTGGTGGAGGGAACGAAGGTGCAGCACGGACAGTGAACACCCAGCTTCAAACCCAGGTTCCTCTCTGAAAGAGTGATATGGAGGATGAGATGACGGAGTAGGGGTAGAGAGACGGTGAGAGGAGAAAACAGATACAGTATAACCTCTAAATCATGTGTAGAGCAAAATCTGAAACATTCATCCAATTTACACCTCAAATGCTGTGAAGTAGATAAAGGGTTACAGAGCCGTGTGATGGGCTTGTCAACTTACCTCTATGAGCCAGCCAGTCTGTCACAGTGTCTGTGACATCCACCGAGAGCCACGGCCCCTTGGTCTGTGGGCGAACCGTTCTGGAGTTGATGTATCTCCAGTTGCCTCTTCTGGACCAGTTGCCTCTTCTGGGAGAACCGGAGAGAAGCATCAGTTCACAACTCCAGCAAACTGTGATACCAGTGAAGTTCTGAGATATTGTAACAACAAATTGATTGATTCTGACATTGGTTCATGAAGTATATGATGTTGTTGTAACCCTTTGTACAGGAAAGTAATATTGTAATACCTGGCACAGGCAATGTAATAGTGTAATATGATATACCATACAGTATCGGTGGGTGGGTTAAATCACTGGGGAAGCCAATCCAGAAAAAAAGGCCATATTACAACCTATATGTTCTGACAATTGCTCTATTTGCTTCATATGCTTTGAAACTGTGATATATACAGTGCATTCGGAAACTATTCAGACCCCTAGACTTTTTCCACATTTTGTTAGGTTACAACCTTATTCTAAAATTGATTGAAATCATTTCCCCCCCCCTCATCTACACACAATAACCCACAATGCGAAAGTAAAAACAGTTTAGAAAATGTTGCACATTTGTTACAAATAAATATGGATATCAGAGGGAAAAACGTCCACTATAGCAAAAAGGTCTGATGCCATTCTTTCATTCCTTGGCAAGAAAAATATTATCCAGAGCTGTGTGACAGTAACTTCAGTGTGCAATGCAATGTGTGTGTGTGTGTGTGTGTGTGTGAGAGAGAGGTGGCATGTGAGAGCTAGTGGGTGGTGTGCCACCAAAGTGATCGATGTGTGTTATTGGACATCTCCCTCATCAATTCAGTACACACACGTACACACACACGAATACATATTTCTGGAGATTTTCCCCACCACAAAAATGTTTGCACAGGCCTCCCTTCTATCCTCAGGTAAGTATCCTGTTCAAACATATTAAACCACCGTTTCATACCCAGTCGCTATTGAAAAGCAAAAAAGTGATAGATGGAGTTTGCTAATTCCTTGGCTTGTCATATTTGACTGACATGGTCTCATTTGTCTTCCCTTTAGTTATTTCTATAACTGTGACATGTCTCCTAAGTGTGTGTCCTACATAAATGTAACCCACTTGTCCCACTCCTAGAGCTTACTGAAATGTTTTCATTCAGTTATAAGAAATGAGTAGCCCAGTTATCCAGTCCCACCATGTCTCGGTCTTTCTCTCTCCCTCTTCCTGACAGTTTCATTGTTAATTACAGTTCAGAAGCCCGGGATTGTTAATCTGTCAGCGGAGGCTTTTATTGCAGTTTCCTCATCCCATTATGCTGTTATTATAGTTTCGGCTCCAAGGCTGTAATTGCAGTAAGTAGAAGGGATAGGTACGAGCGAGAGAGGGGGGAGGGGGGGTTTGGACAGAGAGAGAGAGGGATGGAGGTAGAGAGAGAGGGAGAATGAGACACAATCAGCCCAAAAGCTTGTGGCGGGCGGACAGGCTTTTTTTCTCTCCTGGCAAGGTTTCTGAAAATGATAACACTGCATAGGAAGATTGGGAACACTTTGTTGTTTCAACATGAACGTTACTGCTGTGCCCCAAAGCTTCAGACTGTGTGCCCCCCCATAGCCGCTCAGAGCAAATTTTTCCTATGTGGATCTAGGGTTGCTTGGCAACAGCCAGTGCTTCTGACTGTCTGACCTGGGGGTGAATGGATCAAATGGGCCTAGTGGTTAGTTGTGGTATTGCAATGCGTGGGTAGAAAAATACTTCCTCTAAAACAACTTATCCCTGGCTGGAGCTTTTTCTCTTTCCCTCAGTCCAAAATATAGTCATGGATTGCCACGTCATCTAGCTCTCAGCAGTTCTCCTGACCTGCAACAACAAACTCAAGGACATGGTTTGGTGATTTATCACAATTTGACATTACCTTTCATTCATGAGTGGATATACTACCGGTATGCATGTTTAACTGTATTGTAGGTCTGAACCTGGATTTATTTATCTGTGTAACTTAATTACAAGGGAAAGTATTTTAGGGTGTCAAGGAAACCAAGGAATTATACTTTGTATTAAATGAATAAATTAAACAAAATGATCTCCCAGATATTGGACAGCATAGAAGCATTCAGATCCGTTCTGTGGTTTTCTGGGGGCAGCGGTGTATTCACATCCCATTGCCACATGTACTATATAACCACTTCAACATATATTTCTTCCTATACAGTCTTGAACTGGATTCCATTTTTTCCCCCTCACTTCTAATGCCAGCAGTCCCATACAATGAATGGTTGGTGTGAGATGGTGAGATGGGCGAATGGGGGGTTACCGTATGGATAAGTGGTGTATTTCTCTCTGTACATCTAAGAGCCCATGTTGGGGGTAACCAATCCCCCCTACCACTCTCCTCTATGTCTCATCCTCATTCAGCAGCATGTTGAGGGTAACCAACCCCCCCAACCACTCTCCTCTATGTCTCATCCTCATTCAGCAGCATGTTGGGGGTAACCAACCCCCCCAACCACTCTCCTCTATGCCTCATCCTCATTCAGCAGCATGTTGGGGACCCCCCGGGAGATGGGGAACTCACGGCCAGAATCTGGGCACTGCAGACAGCCCTCCAGCACCTTCACCTGGACAGACAGATACACTTCACATCACCTGTGGTTACTCTTTGTGTGTGTGTGTGTGCCAATTAGGGCCAGGAAGATATTTGTTAGTATCATGGCAAGGAAACAAAACACAAAGCGGATTTAACTTCTTTAGGAAAACAGCCCTAATGTTGGAAACAAACATCATTATGTCGTCATCTAGAGTCACATGTATTTATTTCCAAGCTATAGCACACACTATTTTACATACAGCAGGTTTTTAAAGGACCAAAGAGTTTGGTCTGCTTCATGTTTTTATTTTTGCCATGGAAAACATCTTGCGATACTGGTAGTGTCACAGCCCTAGTGACAATAGGGTTATAGGTTACACAATACACTGTGTTTACATAGGAAAAGAATGGAAACCTACAATCACACAACCTACAATTTATCAAGCAGACTGAAACAGCCAGAGAGAATGTGACTGGGACTCTACCTAACATGACCACTAGATGTCCTCATATTCCCCTTGTAATAAAAGCAGTGTGCAGCCGATTCACCAAAATAGGAGTTGATAGAACTATGACTCAAGTAATGAAGACCAATATCAGGTTATTATTTATGGTGAACCTCACCTCCAGCAAAACCCTGTGTATTTTACACAGGAAGTCTTCATTCTTCTCATAGTCTGTGACCAGTTCTGCAGGTGAGCCCTGGAGAAGACCCAGCTGGAGAAAGACCACAGTTAGGAATTAGTATAAGACAGTAATATTGCCATACAACCACAATCACGAGAACAATTTTTGGTAAAACCTATCTGTATTAGTTAGACCAAAGAATAGCTGTAAGACTAGTTAACTATTCTACCTCTGTTGGATACAGTAGCTTTAAATGACTCAGTTTAAGAACCAAACGGTAGTAAACAGAGCAAACAACAAAACAGGAAGGGACCATAGAGAATGATAGATACCTCTAGTGGCCAAAAGGCTGTCTTAGCATAGACAAAACAATTGAGGGCATCCAACATTTTAATGAAGTAAACTGGGTGGGACTTCCAATTTCATTGGCTAATCCCTCCTGTTGTAGTCATGTCCAACTGGGTCATCAGGAGGAATCATCCAATAGTGAAGAATAAAATGGACTACTTTACAATGGAGATAGCCTCAATGGCACTGCCCATGCTGTCACCACTGAGGTATAATAATAACTGGAGACTGCATCAAAGATGTCTGACCATTGTTTAAAAGGTGATCTACTCATGTTTGCATACGCCGATTCATTGAACATCTCTATCCGGTTTATTACGGACCAAAATTACACGCGCAATAGCACTCAGTGTGCACAGGGAGCATCGTGAGCAGTGATGACATCACGTCATCTTAAAACATGGCAGATATTCGATGAATATAAAATGTTAGTATCTGCGGCTGTAAGTGATGGAGAAAACAAAATCAGCCTAAGCGACAATTATTTGAATTATTCAATGGATGTTTTGAGGACAATGTTTTATTTGGAATGTTCAAATCTGACTTCTCCATGTGGCAATGTATGAACATTGTCTTTCTGGGCCGTGTCAGGTAAACTGCAGTACTGAAGCAAAACTGTAGGAGCAGTAAACTGTGCTTCTAGACCAGAACATTGCCCCCTTGTGGACTACAGGAAAAGGAGCACCGAGCAAGCCCACATTCTCATCGACGGGGCTGTAGTGGAGCAGTTTGAGTGTCAAGTTCCTTGGCATCCACATCACCAACAAACTAACATGGTCCAAGCACATCAAGACAGTCATGAAGAGGGCACGACAAAACCTATTCCCCCTCAGGAGACTGAAAAGATTTGGCATGGATCCTCAAAAGGTTTTACAGCTGCAGCATCGGGAGCATCCTGACGGGTTGCATCACTGCCTGGTATGGCAACAGCTCGGCCTCTGACTGCAAGGCAGAACAGAGGGTAGTGTGTACGGCCCAGTACATCACCGGTCAGAGGAAGGCCCTAAAAATTGTCAAAGACTCCAGCCACCCTAGTGATAGACCGTTCTCTCTGCTACCGCACGGCAAGCGGTACCGGAGCGCCAAGTCTAGGTCCAAGAGGCTTCTAAACAGCATCTACCCCCAGGCCTGAACAGTTAATCAAATGGCCACCCCAGACTATTTGCATTGACCCCCCCTCTACACTGCTGCCACTCTCTGTTATTATCTATGCATAACTCTGCCTACATGTACAGTTGAAGTCGGAAGTTTACATACACCTTAGCCAAATACATTTAAACTCAGTTTTTCACAATTCCTGACATTTAATCCTAGTAAAGAATCCCTGTCTTAGGTCAGTTAGTATCACCACCTTATTTTAAGAATGTGAAATGTCAGAATAATAGTAGAGACAATTATTTATTTCATCTTTTATTTCTTTCATCACATTCCCAGTGGGTCAGAAGTTTACATACACTCAATTAGTATTTGGCAGCATTGACTTTAAGTTGTTTAACTTGGGTCAAATGTTTCAGGTAGCCTTCCACAAGCTTCCCACAATAATTTGAGTGAATTTTGGCCCCTTCCTCCTGACAGAACTGGTGTGTAAGACCTCCTTGCTCACACATGCTTTTTCTGACCACAAATTTTCTATGGGATTGAGGTCAGGGCTTTGTGATGGCCACTCCAATAGCTTGACTGTTGTCATTAAGCCATTTTGCCACAACTTTGGAAGTATGCTTAGGGTCTTTGTCCATTTGGAAGACCCATTTGCGACCAAGCTTTAACTTTCTTCCTTGCTGAGCGGCCTTTCAGGTTATGTCGATATAGGACTTGTTTTACTGTGGATGTAGATACTTTTGTACCTGTTTCCTCCAGCATCTCCACAAGGTCCTTTGCTGTTGTTCTGGGATTTATTTGCACTTTTCCCACCAAAGTACGTTCATCTCTAGGAGACAGAACGCGTGTCCTTCCTGAACGGTATGACGGCTGCTTGGTCCCATGGTGTTTATACTTGCGTACAATTGTTTGTACAGATGAATGTTGTACATTCAGGCGTTTGGAAATTGCTTCCAATGATGAACCAGACCTGTGGATGCCTACAATCGTTAATTTCTTTTGATTTTCCCATGATGTCAAGCAAAGAGGCACTGAGTTTGAAGGTAGGCCTTGAAATACATCCACAGGTACACCTCCAATTGACTCAAATTATGTAAATTCGCCTATCAGAAGCATCTATAGCCATGACATGATTTTCTGGAATTTCCCAAGCAGTTTAAAGGCAGTCAACTTAGTGTATGTAAACTTCTGACCCACTGTAATTGTGATGTAGTGAATTATAAGGGAAATAATGTCTGTAAAGAATTGTTAGAAAAATTACTTGTCATGCATGAAGTAGATGTCCTAACCGACTTGCCAAAACTATAGTTTGTCAACAAGAAATTTGTGGAGTGGTTGAAAAACGTGTTTTAATGACTTCAACCTAAGTGTATGTAAACATCTGACTTCAACTGTACATGTTACCTTGACACCGGTACCCCCTGTATATAGCCATGCTATTGTTATTTACTGCTGCTCTTGAATTATTTGTTATTCTTATTTCTTACAACTGCATTGTTGGTTACAAGCTTGTAAGTAAGCATTTCACTGTAAGGTCTACTACGCCTGTTGTATTCGGCGCATGTAACAAATAACATTTGATTTGATACATGAGCTATAAAATGGCACAGATACAAAGATGAGTCCTCTGTCTCTCTATGGAGCTACCTGAATCTGTCCAATAGAAACTCTGGCATTCCAGATAGTCGTAGTCATACGGAGACACTCACCCCATCAGCCGCCTGAAACAGTGTGCTCCAATCCAATTTGGGGATCATTCGACTCACGAAAATGGGATTGAATTCCACCTCACTCTCACCCCCATTGCCTGGGATCCGCAAAAAAATTGATTTTTTAAAAAAGCCTAAAAGAGCACTAGCTCTTTCCATGATAAACTGACCAGATGAAAGCTATCATCCCTTATTGATGACACTTATTAAATCCACTTTAAATCGGTGTAGATGAAGGGGAGGAGACAGGTTAAAGTGATTTTAAAGTCTTGAGACAATTAAAACATCCAGCCAATTTGACAACCATTGGGAGTCAACATGAGCCAGCATCCCTGTGAAACACTTTTGACGAATCTGCTTCCTGAGGGGGAAAGTGAGAAAACTAATTTTGTCAATATATATATGTATTTATCTACAATATCTATGATTCTCTACTGTGCAAACTAAAAACAATGCGTTTACATGTGGATCGCAAATGTCGATGCTACAACAGTGAATAGTTTCCCCCAAACATCAATAATCCTAAAACATCTTCCTAGCAGTACAAACTATTTTGTAAACTGTCCCCTCCAAAAATCACTAAAACCGAGAAGTTACGTTTTTTATATTGTTTTATTTTTTGTATATATTTTTCTGTACTTTTTTGTTGTTGTGAATTTGACCCCTTTTTCTCCGTATCCAACTCTCTTGTCTCATCGCTACAACACCCGTACGGGGCTCGGGAGAGACGAAGGTTGAAAGATCTTGTCTCATCGCTACAACACCCGTACGGGGCTCGGGAGAGACGAAGGTTGAAAGTCATGCGTCCTCCGATACACAACCAAGCCGCACTGCTTCTTAACCAAGCCGCACTGCTTCTTAACACAGCGCGCACCGTGCAACCTTGGTTAGCGCGCCACAGGAGTCCCTGGTGCGCGATGAGACAAGGATATCCCTACGCTGCAGTACAGCGCCCTTTACCACTGCGCCACCCGGGAGGCCCCATACACGTCATTCTTACAGGTAAATGGTAATTACAGACCTGTGACCAATACAACCCACGGGTCACCCTCACAAGAAACCACTAACCCACAAACATGCATTACACACACACAATTTAAACGTATTGAACAAAAAATAATGTTAAATGTTTTACCACAACCCGCCCCCGCCCCCGCCCATCTTAACCCTCTAGACACATCCCACCAACACTTATTTTGACAAATAATATGATAATACTAGTGTTTAACATAATTAGAAAATACAAAATAAAAAATGAAGGAAGGCAACTAATGAGACGAGTCAAGCAATTGTTCTGTTGAGAGGAAGGAACCAGACTGGCGATAAGGTCCAAGGCCCTGAGGGCGACCTCCTTGCTCTGACAAAAGAAAGTACAAATCAGATGACCAAGCGCTGGCAAGCATTAAACTCAAGCGAAGCCATTTGACAGAGAGGAAAGGACGTTTCTCTAGTTCATTCAGTTCATCGTCCAAATTCTCCCATGACTGCATTTAGTTAACACAACCAGGCCCGGGTCATTTAATTAACACAACCAGGCCCGGGTCATTTAGTTAACACAACCAGGCCCGGGTCATTTAGTTAACACAACCAGGCCCGGGTCATTTAGTTAACACAACCAGGCCCGGGTCATATTGTTAACACAACCAGGCCCGGGTCATATTGTTAACACAACCAGGCCCGGGTCATATTGTTAACACAACCAGGCCCGGGTCATATTGTTAACACAACCAGGCCCGGGTCATTTGTTAACACAATCAGGCCCGGGTCATTGTTAACACAGCCAGGCCCGGGTCATTGTTAACACAGCCAGGCCCAGGTCATTGTTAACACAGCCAGGCCCGGGTCATTGTTAACACAGCCAGGCCCGGGTCATTGTTAACACAGCCAGGCCCGGGTCATTGTTAGCACAGCCAGGCCCGGGTCATTGTTAGCACAGCCAGGCCCCGTCATTGTTAACACAGCCAGGCCCAGGTCATTGTTAACACAACCAGGCCCAGGTCATTGTTAACACAGCCAGGCCCAGGTCATTGTTAACACAACCAGGCCCAGGTCATTGTTAACACAACCAGGCCCAGGTCATTGTTAACACAGGTCAAATATGAACAAGTAAGCATACAGAGAGATAAGTATATTGTTTCAGGAAGGTGATCAAACTAAAAACAAACTGGTTTAAAACCAAAAGGAGGAGAGGCCAGGGAACCCATCATTGAACAAACTTATGGCACAAACAACGCTGGGGATGTGTGCTGGCTAGGATGGAACAATCCCAGAATTGTTTTTTAGGTTTTGATTAACAGCTATCTGTAAGGATCTCAGCTATCTGTAAGGATCTCAGCTAAGGCCACTATATCAGTCTTTCAGTCTCCATGACTACAGGAGAGACGGATATTACCAACCAATCCATGTGGACACTGATTTGGGCTCAATAGAATGATTTCCCAGACTCAGATTAAGCCTACTCCTAAAAATGCATGCTCAATTAAGGATCGCCATTCAAGGTGCTTCTTAGTCCAGGAATAGGTGTAATCTCAAACTGGGAAACCGGCCCATAGTCTGATCGACAGAAGATTGCGAGAGCTACTGATTAACATGTTTAATCCCACCTACCACGACAACAGACCTTATGCTAGACTAGAGCCCTGTATGCCCTTTGACAGCGTTGACATCTAAAGATGTAGACAACCCAGAGTGACTGTGATATGTTGACATACTAAGAAAGGGAGAGTATCCTCATCATGTACGCACTGCTGCAAGGATAGTGAACTGAACTGAGCTCTATTTGATTGCATTGAAGAAAGAGATACAATTGTTTTATCTTGATCCATATGGAACCACATAAAATACTGGGTGTCAATCACTCTGCAGTAGTTCTTTTTTTAAATTAAAACTCACGTTTTCACACATTCACTCCTTTCATCTGTTCACACACATAACAATTTCACCCCCATATCTTTAACCTTTCATCCCCCAGAATCATCATTCTTGGCCTTCTTCAGAGCGCCATTTTAAGAAGTCCTCCTTCCGTGCATCTGGCTTGATCTGGTTCCGGATGCCCCCCAGTAGGTTGGACGTTGCTTCAGAGGCCACTATTAGGGGACGGACCACGGTGGGCGGGATCTGCCGCAGGACACCGCCCACAGCACCAGGCAGGCCTTTCTGCTCATGCCCGCGAGACGCCACATCACATAGCGTCTGAGCTGTGTCCATCATGCCCTTGGAAACAGGCAGACAGAGGTAAGGAAGATACGTTTTCAAATGAAAGTGCTAAGCCTTTTGTTGTTGCTATTATCCTAAAGGGGTTGACTTCAATTAACTTTTATTGATTGATTTGTTGATCAGTAGAACACGTACTTCTCTGACGGTGTCATAGGCCTTAGCTACGCCCTCTCTGAGGTCGGCAGGCTGGTGGGCGCGGCGGGACCGGTTGGAGGGCGGTCGGCCCTCTGTGATGTAACGGTTCAGGGGGGGCGTTGGGGACAGGATGTCGTACACCGTCTCCGCTGTGGCCTAGAGGAGAAACCGCAGGAATATTACAACACTTCAGGAGAGTAAGGCACATCATAGCAATGGAGGAACCTGTATTACTTGTCCCAGTGGCTTCTACCCATACGGTTGATACTAGTCATTCAGTTCTTTCCTACATGAGGTAGGTATGCTAACCTTTTGGCCGCAATCTATGACATGTGACTGTAAGGTTAGTGTATAGGGTGTGGTACATAGGATGCATCGTTTCAACAGTTTGTAGCCAGCTGATCTGTCTGTGGTTAGAGTTCAGAGGTCAGTAGTACCTGTATGGCCTGCACCAGTCTGTTGCTGAGCTCCAGAGCAGCAGAAGCAGTGGAGGTGCCAAAGGACGCTGCCCCCCGCTGGAGGCCCCGGATAATGCGGCCGTCCCGCCTGTACTGCTCTATGGGCATCCAGAACAAGTCCCTCACTCCATGGACTAGAGAGAGAAAGTTACACAAAACAAATGAGATCAACACTAAATGAGGTTGTGAGAGTATGCTAGCTATAACCACACTGCAAGAGAACAATTCTATTACTAAGGTTATCACTCAGGAACAATAGCAAAGAAGCCAAGAAACAAAGATCACCAAACAAGTGACGTCCTGTCCTGTACTTACACAGCTGAACTACAGAGTGCATGGGGCCTAGACCTCCCAGAATGCCCGGCAGCTGGTTCTTCCTGATGTCTGTCAGCCACTCAGTGACAGCGTACTGAACCACCTTATCTACGCCTAGAAGTCTGTAAGGAAGAGATATTAGAGAAAAGAGTTATGAAAAAGACACTTGCTTCAGACTACAGAGAAATAGAGTTTGTGTTGTTGTACCCGTGTCGGCAGCAGAGTCTCTTCAGCTTCAGCTCAGAGCAGTTCAGCTGGGCCAGACCAATAAGAATCCCAGCAAACGTCCCCTAGGAAACAATCACATAGCAAATGTCACGTGTGTGACATAACAAAATATAACCACAGAGATGAGTTCACTGTGTTCGTAGTTAAATGTTCTTTGTCCTTTCACCTGCTCAATGACCACATGCTTGCCCTGGTAGTCCAGCCAGATGGGCACTTCAGAGGTGAAACGGAACTCCCTTCCAAAGAGAAGGAAAGACAACGTATACATAATGTCCACACATTCTAAATAGACTGTAGATTTACTCTTTGGGAGGATGAAGTTAATTACCGGAAGTAGATTGGCTGATCAGTGGAAGAGGTGGAGCCAGCGAACGAGGATCTCTGCTCGCTATAGGTGGTTTCTACAGAAGTGGTGAGGTCAGGACCCAGACCAGCAGTGGTCTCCGTGCCACTGACCCCATCCTCAGCGGGCTTCTGGGAAGGGTCTGTCTTCACTGTGAGAGGAAAGAGAGAAAAGAGAAAATGAAGAAAACAGGAGAAAGTATCAAGTGGGTGAGGAGGAGATACATGACACAGAGCACCATGTATGCTATGTATGATGTTCTTCCTGATCCATGTGACTCTACTTATTATGTAGCGTACAGAGAACACAGTGAAGGTGCTCACTCTCAGCTACAGGGTCCACAGGCAGGTAGGGGTTAACTCCAGCAGCCAGACTACTGAAGAAATCCTTCAGGAAGAACAAGGCATCCTGGTCGATGTTGAGTCGGAGGGGGAGGAGGCTCACTCTTAAACAAGACTCTGGACCACCTACACCAGAGTCTGGACACACCTGCAGGGCCTTCACTGTTAACTGGGACACACAGACATAGACAACACATTAGATAGGATTACAACAAACCAATCTCATAGAAAACTTTAGAATTCCCTTGGAAATGAGAATCATTAATAAGAACAGATTTTCACAACGGAAAGGAAATGATAAATGGCTTTAAAAAGCCTCTTCTCTCACCATGTTGGAGTGTGTCCTGCGTGGCATGCTCTCGCTGGTGTACAGGTAGAGGAACTTGTTAAGCTGGGACGAAGCCAGGCGGTCGCGTACCTCCAGCTCCTGAACAATGAACACCTGGCGGGACAGAAGCTGCTCCCCCACAGCCCCGACCCCAGGCCCCTCTCCCTCCAGAACCGGACCAGACGCAGACACCACCACTGGGTAGGACTCGTGTTGGAAGCTCACCTGGAACAGGAATGACATATTTAACTAAATGGTTGGAAACAACTACTGGAGCTTTTTGCTTTTGTTATGTAGCTTTTTGCAGTCTCCACAAAAGGACTGGTTGACACTTATGCTACACTGAACTGAACATATCCTTATGATGGGGGAAATGAATTAGCTTTCTAGTTTGTACGGAGAAAATAATCAAAGGCAAGTACTGTAAGGACGGACACACCTTGCACACACATACTTTTGTATATATAGGACATCCCTTCAAATGAGTGGATTCGGCTATTTCAGCCACACCCGTTGCTGACAGGTGTATAAAATCGAGCACACAGCCATGCAATCTCCAAAGACAAACATTGGCAGTAGAATGGCCTTACTGAAGAGCTCAATGACTCTCAAGGTGGCACCGTCATCCTTACTGAAAAGCTCAGTGACTTTCAAGGTGGCACCGTCATCCTTACTGAAAAGCTCAGTGACTTTCAAGGTGGCACCGTCATCCTTACTGAAAAGCTCAGTGACTTTCAAGGTGGCACCGTCATCCTTACTGAAAAGCTCAGTGACTTTCAAGGTGGCACCGTCATAGAATGCAAGTGCTTCTACACCTGCATTGTTGCTGTTTGGGGTTTTAGGCTGGGTTTCTGTACAGGACTTTGAGATATCAGCTGATGTAGGAAGGGCTTCATAAATACATTAGATTTGATGCCACTTTTCCAACAAGTCAGTTTGTCAAATTTCTGCACTGCTAGATCTAACATGGTTAGTTAACCCCCAACCGCTACAACATGGTTAGTTAACCCTCAACCGCTACAACATGGTTAGTTAACCCCAACCACTACAACATGGTTAGTTAACCCCCAACCACTACAACATGGTTAGTTAACCCCCAACCACTACAACATGGTTAGTTAACCCCCAACCACTACAACATGGTTAGTTAACCCCCAACCACTACAACATGGTTAGTTAACCCCCAACCACTACAACATGGTTAGTTAACCCCCAACCACTACAACCACTATGGTTAGTTAACCCCAACCACTACAACATGGTTAGTTAAACCCCCAACCACTACAACATGGTTAGTTAACCCCAACCACTACAACATGGTTAGTTAACCCTCAACCACTACAACATGGTTAGTTAACCCTCAACCACTACAACATGGTTAGTTAACCCCATGGTTAGTTAACCCCAACCACTAAACATGGTTAGTTAACCCCCCACTACAACATGGTTAGTTAACCCCCAACCACTACAACATGGTTAGTTAACCCCCAACCACTACAACATGGATAGTTAACCCCCAACCACTACAACATGGTTAGTTAACCCCAACCACTACAACATGGATAGTTAACCCCAACCACTACAACATGGTTAGTTAACCCCCAACCACTACAACATGGATAGTTAACCCCAACCACTACAACATGGTTAGTTAACCCCCAACCACTACAACATGGTTAGTTAACCCCCAACCACTACAACATGGTTAGTTAACCCCCAACCACTACAACATGGTTAGTTAACCCCCAACCACTACAACATGGATAGTTAACCCCCAACCACTACAGTGGCATAAATATTATATCACATTATGTCACATTCAGGTCTTATGTCTTTATTACCACACTCACAGTATGGTTAAAGGAAAACTCCACCCTAAAAAACATGTTGGTATTTGTTTCGTTAGTCCATTGTTTATATAGTCCCAAAATGTTTTGCATGTCGGCAGTCAAGTTTAAGATTTATAATTTTCAGAATACAGAAATACAGCTGGTATGATGCAAAACACAGCATCATTATGGCTGTATTTTTCAAGTGATCTACACTATATACACACAAGTATGTGGACACCCCATCAAATGAGTGGATTCGGCTATTTGAGCCACACCTGTTGTTGACAGGTGTATAAAATCGTGCAGACAGCCATGCAATCTCCATACTCAAACATTGGCAGTAGAATGTCCTTACTGAAGAGCTCAGTGACTTAAACGTGGCACTGTCATAGGATGCAACCTTTCCAACAAGTCAGTTCATCAAATTTTTTGCCCTGCTAGAACTGCCCAAATCAACTGTAAGTGCTGTTATTGTGAAGTGGAAATGTCTAGGAGCAACAACGGCTCAGCCGCGAAGTGGTAGGCCACATAAGCTCACAGAACACCATGCACAATGCTAAAGCTCGCCGCCATTGGATTCTGGAGCAGTGGAAATGCGTTCTCTGGAGTGATGAATCACGTTTGGACGAATCTGGGTTTGGTGAATGCCAGGTAAACACTACCTGCCCAAATGAATAGTGCCAACTGCAAAGTTTGGTGGAGGAGGAATAATAGTTTGGGGCTGTTTTTCATGGTTCAGCCTAGAACCCTTAGTTCCAGTGAAGGGAAATCTTAATGCTACAGCATACAATGACATTCAAGACGATTCTGTGCTTCCAACTTTGTGGCAACAGTTTGAGGCAGGCCCTTTCCTGTTTCAGCGTGACAATGCCCCCGTGAACAAAGTGAGGTCCGTACAGAAATGGTTTGTCGAGATCGGTGTGGAAGAACTTGACTGGCCTGCACAGAGCCCTGACCTCAATCCCAACAAACATCTTTGGGATTAATTGTAACGCTGACTGCGAGCCTGGCCTAATCGCCCAACATCAGTGCCCGACCTCACTAATGCTCATGGCTGAATGGAAGAAAGTCCCCGCAGCAATGTTCCAACATCTAGTGGAAAGCCTTCCCAGAAGAGTGGAGGCTGTTATAGCCCAACTATTAATGCCCATGATTTTAGAATGAGATGTTCGATGAGCAGGTGTCTACATACTTTCAGTTATGTAGAGTACATACTCTCCCTACCTTGGTGAGCTGGATCTCCATGAGCAAGTTGTGTTGACGTCCACCGCCTCCAGCCCAGCGCCACGAGTTCTGAGGCCGGGACGGAGCAGTGGAGCGGGACGGGGATCCACGCATCCCAGAGGGGGCAGAGCGACCCCTAGAGAGCGAGAGGGTAGGGGAGGAGAGAGCGATAGAGAGGGAGGGAGAAAGGAGCTTGATGATCAGTAAGAGAGAAATCTTCCAAATTCAAGTGCCTGTTGCTGGGTTGTGTGTACATGTGTGTACATGTGTGCATAGGGACCTGTTTCCATGCACATGAGTGTGTGTAGACATGGCCTTGCCCCCGAAGTCTCTTCCTCCGTACAGATGCCAGACAACAGACACCTCTCGTAGCACCACCCTGCTCTCGGGGACAGGGAAGCGGCTGGGGGCCCGCAGCAGGTCAGAGCTGCCCCGCGGCCGGGAGAAGTGGCCCTCCCTAACCCTGATAGGACCCTCAGCTAGCACTGTCACAAGAGGCTCCCCGTCTCTGGGCTGGGGAGGGGGTGAATTAATGAACAGGTTTAGTACTTAATGTCACAATTAAATTCCATGTGAACTACGACTAATAGGAACACTGGGACAGGAAGTTAAAAGTGAGATACAGAGGAAGGAAAAATATCAAATAAAAAGCAAGAGTAGAGAGAATATAGAAAGAGTATAAAGAGGGTATAGAGAGAGTATAAAGAAAGAGAGCGAGTATAGAGAGTGTAGAGAGGTAGAGGGGGAGAGTGTATTAAGAGAGTGTAGGAGAGAGTAGAGAAAGTATAGAGAGAGTAGAGAAAGAGTACAAAGAAAGAGTATAGAGGGAGGGTATTAGGAGAGAGTGTAGAGAGTATAGAGGGAGAGTGCATATAAAAAAGAGCATATAGAGAGTAGAGGGAGATAAAGAAGAGAGTTTGTAGAAATCTGTTGTTCTGCCCCTGAACAGGCAGTTAACCCACTGTTCCTAGGCCGTCATTGAAAATAAGAATTTGTTCTTAACTGACTTGCCTAGTTAAATAAAGGTAAAATTAAAAAAATAGAGAGAGTATATACAGTATCAGTCAAAAGTTTGGACAAACCTACTTATTCAATGGTTTATTTTTTACTATTTTCTACATTGTAAACTCAGCAAAAAAAAAAAAAAAAATGTTCAGCACCCTGTCTTTCAAAGATAATTCGTAAAAATCCAAATAACTTCACAGATCTTCATTGTAAAGGGTTTAAACACCGTTTCCCATGCTTCAATGAACCATAAACAATGAATGAACATGCACCTGTGGAACGGTCATTAAGACACTAACAGCTTACAGACGGTAGGCAATTAAGGTCACAGTTATGAAAACTTAGGACACTAAAGAGGCCTTTCTACTGACCCTCAAAAACACCAAAAGAAAGATGCCAAGGGTCCCTGCTCATCTGCGTGAACGTGCCTTAGGCATGAGGACTGCAGATGTGGCCAGGACAATAAATTGCAATGTCTGTACTGTGAGACGCCTAAGACGGCTCTACAGGGAGACAGGACGGAGAGCTGATCGTCCTCGCAGTGGCAGACCACGTGTAACAACACCTGCACAGGATTGGTACATACGAACATCACACCTGCGGGACAGGTACAGGATAGCAACAACTACCCAAGTTACACCAGGAACACACAATCCCTCCATCAGTGCTCAGACTGTCCGCAATAGGCTGAGAGAGGCTGGACTGAGGGCTTGTAGGCCTGTTGTAAGGCAGGTCCTCATCAGACAACACTAGTAACAACGTGGCCTATGGGCACAAACCCACCGTCGCTGGACCAGACAGGACTGGCAAAAAGTGCTCTTCACTGACGAGTCGCTGTTTTGTCTCACAAGGGGCGATGGTCAGATTTGCGTTTATCGTCGAAGGAATGAGGCCTGTACTCTGGAGCGGGATTGATTTGGAGATGGAGGGTACGTCATGGTCTGGGACGGTGTGTCACAACGTCATCAGACTGAGCTTATTGTCATTGCCGGCAATCTTAAAACTGTGCGTTACAGGAAAGACATCCTCCCCCCTCATGTGGTACCTTTCCTGCGGGTTCATCTTGACATGACCCTCCAGCATGACAATGCCACCAGCCATACTGCTCTTTCTGTGTGTGAATTCCTGCAAGACAGGAATGTCAGTGTTCCGCCATGGCCAGCGAAAAGCCCGGATCGAAATCCCATTGAGCACGTCTGGGAACTGTTGGATCGAAGGGTGAGGGCTAGGGCCATTCCCCCCAGAAATGTCTGGGAACTTGCAGGTGCCTTGTTGGAAGAGTGGGGTATGTTTATTCCATGTGTAACTCTGAGAGTTACACATGGAGTGGGGTATATATACAGTCAATAATACAGTAGAACAAAAGAAAACAAAAAAGTCTATATACAGTGAGTGAAAATGAGGTAAGATAAGGGAGTTAAGGCAATAAAAAAGTAATTACAATATAGCAATTAAACACTGGAATGGTAGATGTGCAGAAGATGAATGTGCAAGTAGAGATACTGGAGTGCAAAGGAGCAAGATAAATAAATAAATACAGTATGGGGATGCGATAGGTAGATAGATGGGCTTGTTTACAGATGGGCTATGTACAGGTGCAGTGATCTGTGAGCTGCTCTGACAGCTGATGCTTAAAGCTAGTGAGGGAGATATGAGTCTCCAGCTTCAGAGATTTTTGCAGTTCGTTCCAGTCATTGGCAGCAGAGAACTGGAAGGGAAGACGACCAAAGAGGAGTTGGCTTTGGGGGTGACCAGTTAAATATACCTGCTGGAGCACGTGCTACGGGTGGGTGCTGCTATGGTGACCAGTAAGCTGAGATAAGGCTGGGATTTACCTAGCAGAGACTTATAGATAACCTGTAGCCAGTGGGTTTGGCGACGAGTATGACGCAAGGGCCAACCAACGAGAGCGTACAGGTCGCAATGGTGGGTAGTGTATGGGGCTTTGGTGACAAAACGGATGGCACTGTGATAGACTGCATCCAGTCTGTTGAGTAGAGTGTGGTAGGCTATTTTATAGATGACATCACCGAAGTCGAGGATCGGTAGGATGGTCAGTTTTACGAGGGTATGTTTGGCAGCATGAGTGAAGGATGCTTTGTTGCGAAATAGGATGCCGATTCTAGATTTAATTTTGGATTGGAGATGCTTAATATCTGGAAGGAGAGTTTACAGTCTAACCAGACACCTAGGTATTTGTAGTTGTCCACGTATTCTAAGTCTAAGCCGTCCAGAGTAGTGATGCTGGACGGGCGAGCAGGTGGAGGCAGTGATCGGTTGAATAGCATGCATTTAGTTGTACTTGCATTTAAGAGCAGTTGGAGGCCACGGAAGGAGAGTTGTATGGCATTGAAGCTAGTCTGGAGGTTAGTTAACACAGGGTCCAGAAAGGGGCCAGAAGTATACAGAATGGTGTAGTCTGCGTAGAGGTGTATCAGAGAATCACCAGCAGCAAGAGCGACATCATTGATGTATACAGAGAAAAGAGTCGGCCCGAGTATTGAACCCTGTGGCACCCCCATAGAGACTGCCAGAGGTCCGGACAACAGGCCCTCTGATTTGACACACTGAACTCTATCAGAGAAGTAGTTGGTAAACCAGGCGAGGCAATCATTTGAGAAACCAAGGCTGTCGAGTCTGCCAATAAGAATGTGGTGATTGACAGAGGAGTCGAAAGCCTTGGCCAGGTCGATGAATACGGCTGCACAGTAATGTCTCTTATCGATGACGGTTATGATGTCGATTAGGACCTTGAGCGTGGCTGAGGTGCACCCATGACCAGATCTGAAACCAGATTGCATAGCGGAGAAGGTACGGTGGGATTCGAAATGGTCGGTAATCTGTTTGTTAACTTGGCTTTCGAAGACCTTAGAAAAACAGGGTGGGATAGATATAGGTCTGTAGCAGTTTGGGTCTAGAGTCACCTCCTTTGAAGAGGGGGATGACCGCGGCAGCTTTCCAATCTTTGGGAATCTCAGACGATATGAAAGAGAGGTTGAACAGGCTAGTAATAGGGGTTGCAACAATTTCTGCAGATAATTTTAGAAAGAGAGGGCCCAGATTGTCTAGCCCGGCTCATTTGTAGAGGTCCAGATTTTGCAGCTCTTTCAGAACATCAGCTATCTGGATTTGGGTGAAGGAGAAATGGTGGGGGCTTTGGCGGGTTGCTGTGGAGGGTGCCGGGCAGTTGACCGGGGTAGGGGTAGCCAGGTGGAAAGCATGGCCAGTCGTAGAGAAATGCTTATTGAAATTCTCAATTATAGTGGATTTATCGGTGGTGACAGTGTTTCCTAGCCTCGGAGCAGTGGGCAGCTGGGAGGAGGTGCTCTTATTCTCCATGTACTTTAGTGTCCCAGAACTTTTTCGAGTTAGTACTACAGGATGCAAATTTCTGTTTGAAAAAGCTAGCCTTAGCTTTCCTAACTGCCTGTGTATATTTGTTCCTAACTTCCCTGAAAAGTTGCATATCACAGGGGCTATTCGATGCGAATGCAGAATGCCACAGGATGTTTTTGTGCTGGTCAAGGGCAGACAGGTCTGGAGTGAACCAAGGACTATATCTGTTCCTAGTTCTACATTTTTTTAATGGGGCATGCTTATTTAAGATGGTGAGGAAGGCACTTTTAAAGAATAGCCAGGCATCATCTACTGACGGGATGAGGTCAATGTCATTCCAGGATACCCCAGCCAGGTGGATTAGAAAGGCCTGCTCGCAGAAGTGTTTTAGGGAGCATTTGACAGTGATGAGGGGTGGTCGTTTGGTCGCAGACCCATTACGGATGCAAGTGTAACCGATGTGAAATGGCTAGTTAGTTAGCGGTGGTGCACGGTAATAGCGTTTCAATCGGTGACGTCACATGCTCTGAGACCTTGAAGTAGTGGTTCCCCTTGCTCTGCAAGGGCCGCGGCTTTTGTGGAGCGATGGGTAACGATGCTTCGTGGGTGACTGTTGTCTGTGTGCAGAGGGTCCCTGGTTCGAGCCCAGGTAGGGGCGAGGGGACGGACTAAAGTTATAAAGTGATCGCTGAGATCTTGATTGAAAACAGCAGATGTGTATTTGGAGGGCAAGTTAGTTAGGATGACATGTGTTTACGGATTTGGAGTTGTACCTGGTAGGTTCATTGATAATTTGTGTGAGATTGAGGTCATCAAACTTGGATTGTAGGATGGCCAGGGTGTTAAGCATGTCCCAGTTTAGGTCATCTAGTAGCACGAGCTCAGAAGATAGATGGGGGGCAATCAATTCACATATGGTATCGAGGGCACAGCTGGGGGCAGAGGGAGGTCTATAGCAAGTGGCAACAGTGAGAGACTTGTTTCTGGAAAGGTGAATTTTTAGAAGTAGAAGCTCAAATTGTTTGGGTACAGACTTGGATAGTAAAACAGAACTCTGCAGGCTACCTTTGCAGTAGATAGAACTGCCAAAGGGGGCGGTGTTGCAATCTTGGCAGAAAATGTTATAGTTAGCGATTTCAGGGTTTTTGGTGGTTTTCCTAAGCCAGGATTCAGACACAGCCAAGACATCCGGGTTGGCAGAGTGTGCTAAAGCAGTGAGTAATACAAACTTAGGGAGTAGGCTTCTAATGTTAACATGCATGAAACCAAGGCTTTTACGGTTACAGAAGTCAACAAATGGGAGCACCTGGGGAGTGGAGCTAGGCACTGCAGGACCTGGATTAACCTCTACATCACCAGAGTAACAGAGGAGAACTGACCGTCTAGCACGTTTGGAACAGAGGGTAAAAGGAGCAGGTTTCTGGGCACGATAGCATGGATTCAAGGCATAGTGTACAGACAAAGGTAAGGTGGGATGTGAGTACATTGGAGGTAAACCTAGACATTGAGTAATGATGAGAGAGGTATAGTCTCTAGAGACGTTTAAACCAGTTGATGTCATCGCATATGTAGGAGGTGGAACATGGTTGGTTAAGGCATATTGAGCAGGGCTAGAGACTCTACAGGGAAATAAGACAGTAATCACTAACCAGGACAGTAATGGACAAGGCATATTGATATTAGAGAGAGGCATGCGTAGCCAAGTGAACATATGGGTCCAGTGAGTGGTTGGGCTGACTGAGGACATGAAGATTCAGACAGTTAGCAGGCCGATGCGAACACGCTAACAATTAGTAGGCCGGGGCTAAAGAAGCTAGCAGTTAGCAGAATGGGGCAGGCAAGCTAGCAGTTAGCAGACCGGGGCAGGCAAGCTAGCAGTTAGCAGACCGGGGCAGGCAAGCTAGCAGTTAGCAGACCGGGGCAGGCAAGCTAGCAGTTAGCAGACCGGGGCAGGCAAGCTAGCAGTTAGCAGACCGGGGCAGGCAAGCTAGCAGTTAGCAGACCGGGGCAGGCAAGCTAGCAGTTAGCAGACCGGGGCAGGCAAGCTAGCAGTTAGCAGACCGGGGCAGGCAAGCTAGCAGTTAGCAGACCGGGGGCAGGCAAGCTAGCAGTTAGCAGACCGGGGCAGGCAAGCTAGCAGTTAGCAGACCGGGGGCAGGCAAGCTAGCAGTTAGCAGACCGGGGCAGGCAAGCTAGCAGTTAGAAGACCGGGGCAGGCAAGCTAGCAGTTAGCAGACCGGGGCAGGCAAGCAAGCAGTTAGCAGACCGGGGCTAGCAAGTTAGCCTTTGCGGGACGTCGCGATGGGGGTAAGTCTGTTTTTGCCTCTTCGTGCAGTGACGGCAATAGACCAGTCGTGGATTAGTGGGGTTCCAAGTAGCTCTAAGTAGCTAGCAGGCCTAGCAGGTTAGCAGAATGGGCCTTCAGCGGGCGTCACGCCTGAGGGGCTTGTTGGAATCCTCAGGCAGATTATGTTGGTATTCCAGTCGTAGAGGATCGGCGGGGTTCCGTGCCACGTACCGGCAGTAGAAGGGGTCTGGATATTGTAGCCCAGGATTGGGCTTCGGTGGTAGCACAGGAGCCCTGGCCGGGCTAGCTTCAGGCTAATTGGTGCTTGCTCCGGAGTGGTCACCCGGGATTGCGGTTAGCTAGTTGCGAAGATCCAGATGAAAATGTTCAGAGTTTGCGGTAGGAATCCGGGATATGGGGAGAAATAGGTCCGTTATGCTCTGGTTTGAGTCACGTTGTTCAAACTGGCGAGAGCTTTCAGAGCAAAAGGTTAGCTAATGACCGCTAGCAATGGTTTGCTAACTGATAGCTGGTAGGTAGTTAGCTGGCTAGCTTCAGTTGAGGGATTCCAGATCCGAAGTAAATAGAAATACTTTAGAAAAAAGCAGATCCACGCCACATTGGGTGAGGCGGGTTGCAGGAGAGTATTTAGAAGTTGGTTTTATTTCATTTAAATATTTTTTTTAAGATATGCGAAGAAAAATATGTATAAAGATATATACAAGGGACAGGACAAAGACGCCTAACTGCTACGCCATCTTGGAAGAATGGTACTCTGAAGTATACATTCTAACCACGAAAGACTTCTGGAAAGCAGAGAGAGATGCGCAGATGAACTTTCCAACAGAAAGACGGACGATTCCAACAGAGATCACGACGACACACTGGGCGTAAATATATATTGATTGCAAATATTCCCAAATGAGTGAGCGTTCATGTGCAAAGGATTAGAATTTAAATTAATATAATTATCAACTGTGTAGTGACTGCAATTGCACCCTTCTCAGTCCACACCCACTTCACTTTGTCCACCAAGCCGTTATATCGGTTTAGCCCACTAGGGAACCCCCCCTATCATTTCCTTGTAACCATATCTACTGTTTGTTTGTTTATGCATTTCTGTCATAATTTAGTTAGTTAGTAAATAAATGATTAAGACAATTGGTGTATGGATGATTCATAGTAAAGGCTGGGTTCGTGCAGATAACCAACCATTTACGACGTTTGGAATGAGACTAACGTAAGGTAAAGAATAATTATTCATTAGAAGACTAACTGATCATATTAAAATATCTGAAGAGTTATATTAGGAAAATTATAACTTTGTAATCTGAAGATTTTCCTTGGTGCCCCAACTTCCTAGTTAATTACATTTACATGATTAGTTTAATCACGTAATAATGAGAATTGATTTGATAAAATAACAGTCATCAAATTAATGATGCCAAAGACATGACATTAAATACACTTAATTAGTATTTGGTAGCATTGCCTTTAAATTGTTTAACTTTCGAGTAGCCTTCCACAAGCTTCCCACAATACGTTGGGTGAATTTTGGCCCATTCCTCCTGACAGAGCTGGTGTAACAGAGTCAGGTTTGTAGGCCTCCTTGCTCACACACGCTTTTTCAGTTCTGCCAACAAATGTTCAATAGGATTGAGGTCAGGGCTTTGTGGTGGCCACTCCAATACCTTGAATTTGTTGTCGTTAAGAAATTTTGACACAACTTTGGAAGTATGCTTGGGGTCATTGTCCATTTGGAAGACCTATTTGCGACCAAGCTTTAACTTCCTGACTGATGTCTTGAGATGTTGCTTCAATATACCCACATCATTTTACTCCCTCATGATGCCATCTATTTTGTGAAGTACACCAGTCCCTCCTGCAGCAAAGCACCCCCACAACATGATGCTGCCGCCTCTGTGCTTCACGGTTGGGATGGTGTTCTTCGGCTTGCAAGGCTCCCACTTTTTTCCTCCAAACATAACGATAGTCATTATTGCCGAACAGTTCTATTTTTGTTTCATCAGACCAGAGGACATCTCTCCAAAAAGTACAATCTTTGTCCCCATGTGCAGTTGCAAACCGTAGTCTGGCTTTTTTATGGCAGTTTTGGAGCAGTGGCTTCTTCCTTGCTGAGCAGCCTTTCAGGTTATTTTGATATAGGACTCGTTGTACTGTGGATATTGAAACGTTTGTACCGGTTTCATTCAGCATTTTCAGAAGGTCCTTTGCTGTTGTTCTGGGATTGATTTGCACTTTTCACACCAAAGTACATTCATTTCTAGGAGACAGAACGCGATATGACGGCTGCGTGGTCCCATGGTGTTTACACTTGCGTACTATTGTTTGTACAGATGAACGTGGTACCTTCAGGCGTTTGGAAATTGCTTCCAATTATGAACCAGACTTGTGGAGGTCTACAATTTTTTTTCTGAGGTCTTGGCTGATTTCTTTTGATTTTCCCATGATGTCAAACAAAAGAGGCACTGGGATTGAAGGTAGGCCTGGAAATACATCCACAGGTACACCTCCAATTGACTCAAATGATGTAAATTAGCAGAAGCTTCCAAAGCATTGACATAATTTTCTGGAATTGTCCAAGCTGTTTAAAGGCACAGTCAACTTAGTGTATGTATGTAAACTTCTGACCCACTGGAATTGTGATACAGTGAATTTTAAGTGAAATAATCTGTCTAAACAATTGTTGTTGATATATACATATATACACACACACACACACACACAAATATATACACATATATAGAGTGAGAGTATAGAGGGGGAATAGAGAGTATAGAGAGTAGAACGAGAGAGTACAGAGCGAGAGAGTACAGAGCGTAGAGAGTACAGAGCGTAGAGAGAGAGAAAGTATAGAGACATAATGAAATAAAGAAACAGACTCACAGGTATACCCATCCCAGGAGCCTCTAGGATACAGAAGTCCTCATTGTCCTCTGAACCATCAGAGCCCTCCTCTGACATCATATCCACCTGCACCTCAGTGGCTGTCGCTACCAGTCTGTCAAGCTTTGACTCTTCCCCCTCAATGACAACTGGTGGGCGGAGCTTAGGGTCCTCCCCAGGAAACAGGTAGACTGAAACAGGTGAGCCCCGCGGGACAGTGGGAGATCCTAGATATAGAAATGTTCATTTAGAAGACTCCATTTTTACAGTGAAAAGTAATATGCACTAGAAATAGGAAACACACACAGGAATAGCTAATGGCATCCATTTCATCTATCAAATGTACAGAAGGGATTTATAATTGGAGATATTGAACTACACTATCATTTAATACCCCCGTTTTACCTGAGTCCATATCCTCATCTGGATGGCTCCTCTCTGTGTCAATCAAAGCATCAAGGAGATCATACTGGTTGATCTCAGCAGTCTCAGCTGGAAGGCAGGGTGGCAAGGAGGCGGGACTTTCTGACAACTAAAACAAGTCACATATAGACAGAAAACAGATAGTTGAGAGGTTCAGATAGGCTCCTTTCCAGTCGCTCCACAGTTTCATTTTCTTCAGTTGTTCTCACACAACGTTTATCTGAACAAACATAAAACATCTGTTCCAGACCTTAAAGAAGGTAATATTATACTAGTTTACTAGTCTATTGGTCTGTCTGTCTTACTGGCAGCTTCTGTCCAGCGATCTCAGTGGGTGATGTGTGTCGGGGGGGCGGGTGCAGGTCTCCCTGGGACACCAGGTACTGCAGCATGTTGACCAGGGCAGCACAGGAGTCAGCACAGGTGTGGAGGTGGACCACGTTGTTGGAGCAACGCAGCTCAAACAGAGGTTGGGACTAGGCGAAGAGACCGAAAGAAGGTGAGGGGATTGGAATAGAAATCAAATAACAATTTTTGTCACATGTGCCAAAAACAACTGGTGGACACTTTACCGTGAAATACTTTTTTTACACGCAGTTGTGGTAAAAGTACCCGATTGTCATAATTGAGTAAAAGTAAAGATACCTTAAAAGAAATTGACTCAAGTAAAAGTCCCCCAGTAAAATACTACTGGAGTAAAAGTAAAATAATTTTGTTTTAAATATACTTAAGTATCAAAAGAAAAAGTATTAATAATTTCAAATTGCTTATATTGAGCAAACCAGACGGCACACTACAGCACACAGACATCATTTACAAACAAAGCATGTGTTTAGTAAGTCCTCCAGAAGCAGTAATAAGTACGTGTATTGGACCATTTCCCTGTCCTGCTAAGCATTCAAAATGTAACGAGTACTTTGGGTGTCAGGGAAAATGTATGGAGTAAAAAGTACATTACTTTCTTTAGCAATGTAGTGAAGTAAAAGTAGTCAAAAATATAAATAGTAAATGAAAGTACAGATACACCAAAAAACTACTTAAGTACTTTACACCACTGCTTACGGGCCCTTTCCAATTATGCAGTTCATTAATAATGATACAAGCAAAATAGTAACATGAGGAATAAAATGCTCATAAATGGAGCTATATACAGGAAGTACTAGATCAATGTGGAGCTACAGTAGGGAGAACAAGTATTTGATACACTGCCGATTTTGCAGGTTTTCCTACTTACAAAGCATGTAGAGGTCTGTCATTTTAAAATGCAAATTAATTACTTAAAAATCATACAATGTGATTTTCTGGATTTTTGTTTTAGATTCCGTCACTCACAGTTGAAGTGTACCTATGATAAAAAATGACAGACCTCTACATGCTTTGTAAGTAGGAAAACCTGCAAAATCGGCAGTGTATCAAATACTTGTTCTCCCCTCTATACATGAAGACAGGGTAAAGTGACTAGGCATCAGGATAGATAATAAGGTATTTGAGGTAGATATGTACATAAAGGTAGGGTAAAGTGACTAGGCATCAGGATAGATAACAATAAGAGTATGTTAAGAACAGAGCAGCACCAGCAAATGATGAGTGTAAAAAAGTGTGTGTGTGTAATATGTATGTATGCATGTATGTATAGTAGAAGTCGGAAGTTTACATACACCTCAGCCAAATACATTTAAACTCAGTTTTTTTTTGAATTCCTCACATTTAATCCTAGTAGAAATGCCCTGTCTTAGGTCAGTTAGGATCACCACTTTATTTTAAGAATGTGGAATGTCAGAATAATAGTAGAGAGAATGATTTATTTCAGCTTTTATTTCTTTCATCACATTCTCAGTGGGTCAGAAGTTTACATACAATCAATTAGTATTTGGTAGCATTGCCTTTAAATTGTTTAACTTGGGTCAAACGTTCCTGGTAGCCTTCCACAAGCTTCCCACAATAAGTTGGGTGAATTTTGGCCCATCCTCCTGACGGAGCTGGTATAACAGTCAGGTTTGTTGGTCCCCTTGCTCGCACATGCATTTTTAGTTCTGCCAACAAATGTTTTATAGGATTGAGGTCAGGACTTTGTGTTGGCCACGCCAATACCTTTACTTTGTTGTCCTTAAGCCATTTCGCCATAACTTTGGAAGTATGCTTGGGGTCATTGTCCATTTGGAAGACCCATTTGCTGTTGTTCTGGGATTGATTTGCACTTTTCACACCAAAGTACGTTCATCTCTAGGAGACAGAACGCGTCTCCTTCCTGAGCGGTATGACGGCAGAGTGGTTCCAATTGTTTGTACAGATGAACGTGGTACCTTCAGGATTTTGAAAATTGCTCCCAAGGATGAACCAATATTGTATCAGAGGTCTTGGCTGATTTCACCATGTCAAGAAAAGAGGCACTGAGTTTGAATGTAGGCCTTCAAATACAAAAATACATCCACAGGTACACCTCCAATTAGCTGAAATGATGTAAATTAGCCTGTCAGAAGCTTCTAAAGCCATGACATCATTTTCTGGAATTTTTCAAGCTGTTTAAAAGGCACAGTCAACTTAGTGTATCTAAACTTCTGACCCACTGCAATTGTGATACAGTGAATTATAAGGGAAATAATCGGTCTGTAAACAATTGTTAGAAAAATTACTTGTGTCATGCACAAAGTAGATGTCCTAAACGACTTGCCAAAACTATAGTTTGTTAACGAGACATTTGTAGAGTGGTTGAAAAACTAGTTTTAATGACGCCAACCTAAGTGTATGTAAACTTCCGACTTCAACTGTATGTGTATTTGTGTTGTATCGGATGGCAGGGAGCTTGGCCCCAGTGATGTACTGGGCTGTCCGCATCACCCTCTGTAGCTCTTTGCAGTCATGGGCGGTGCATTTTCCATACCAAGCGGTGATAGAGCCAGTCAAGATGCTCTTGATGGTGCAGCTGTAGAACCTTTTGAGAATCCGAGTACCCACCCCAAATCCTTTTCAGCCTCCAGTGGGGGATGAGGCACTGCCGTGCCCTCTCCACGACTGTGGAGAGGTTCTTAGTGATGTGGACGCCAAGGAACTCAAGCTCTTGACCTGCTCCACAACAGCCCTGTCGATGGGGTTCTCCCCTCTTTTTCCTGTAGTCCACGTTCAGCTCCTTGGTCTTGCTGACGTCGAGGGAGGTTTTGTTGTCCCAGCACCAAACTGCAAAGTCTCTGACCTCCTCCCTGTAGGCTGTCTCATCGCCATCGCTGATCAGGCCTAGTACCTTTGTGTTGTTAGCAAACTTGATGGTGTTGGAGTTCTACGTAGCCACACAGTCATGGGTGAACAGGGAGTACAGAAGGGGACTAAGTACACACCCCTGAGGGGCCTCCGTGTTGAGGGTCAGCGTGGCAGAGGTGTTGTTGCCTACCCGCACCACCTGGGTGGTCGGGAAGTCCAGGATCCAGTTGCAGAGGGAGGGGTTCAGTTCCAGTTCCAAAAACTCAGCAATCTCCGACTTCAGGTCCCACACCCTTTTAAGCACCTTCGCCATCTCACGTTTGTGTTGTAGGGGAGATCTGCATGACCCGACTCGGTCTCACTGTTAGAAGAGACAAACTGCCTGTGGTTTAAAGGTTTCTCTTATGAAGTTTACCACTTTAGTGACTGTATCCACAACATGGCTCATTTTCAGAACACATTTACAGAGAACCTGCTCATGAATAATGCAATGCAGGAAAATAATTTTCTGATCCTGGTTCGGCTCATCTACTTGATATTGTATCCTTTTCAAAAGGACAATATTTTTTCCTGCCGAGTTTGGGCACCCATCAGTGGTCCCACTGGATAACTTTTCAAAACTCAGTCCCAACTTTGCCACACACTTATTAACCTCCTCCAATGAATCTTCCCCTGTGGTTGTGCTCTTCATTGACTGCACTGAAGCAAGCTCCTCTGTAATTTCAAAGTCTGGGGTTATGTCTCGTAAGAATATCAACAACTGCACCACTGCTCTCATCCAGGGCCAAGGCCGGGCGCCTGCAGGCTGACTCCTTGGTGCGGATTCCACCTTCCTCCTACTGTATATTTAATGGCCCCATACAGCTCACATATATCATTGCACCTGTAAATAGCCCATCCAACTACCTCATCCGCATATTGTTATTATTTTTTTCTCCTTTGCACCCCAGTATCTCTACTTGCACATCTTCTGCACATCCATCACACCAGTGTTTAATTGCTAAATTGTAATTACTTCGCCACTACGGCCTATTAATTGCCTTACCACACGGCCTATTAATTGCCTCATTTGCACACACTGTATTTTTCTATTGTGTTATTGACTGTCCGTTTGTTTAATCCATGTGTAACTCTGTTGTTTGCGTCACAGTAGTATTTTCATTTATTTTTTTACCACTTATCTCTCCAATTTCGTGGTATCCATCGCTGCAACTCCCGCACGGACTCGGGTGAGGAGAAGGTCGAGGGTCATGCGTCCTCCGAAACACAACCCAACCGCACTGCTTCTTGACACAACACACATCCAACCCGGAAGCCAGCCGCACCAATGTGTCGGAGGAAACACCGTACACCTGGCAACCTGGTCAGCGTGCACTGCACCCGGCCCGCCACGGGAGTCGCTAGTGCACGATGAGACAAGGATATCCCTGCCAGCCAAAACATCCCTAACACGGAACAAGCTGGGCCAATTGTACGTTGCCCCATGGACCTCCCCGTCGCGGCTGGCTGTGACAGAGCCTGGGCTCGAACACAGAATCTCTGCGTTCTTATAGTCACTGTGGCCTGTGACTGTTGTTGTAAACTCCTCAATGCTATCCAATCACTTCTATATTGAGCGCATCACTGATATCACTGGAATGGAGTCATGGTCAGATTTACCAAAGGGATGACGAGGGAGGGTCATGTATGCATTTCTCTGGGTAGAATAAAAGTGGTCTGGAGTTTTAGCGCCCCTTGGTAGAAGCGAAGTAGGACGGTTTTAATTCTAAAGTCTCCACCCACCAGAAACGCTGCCTCTGGGTGAGCGGTTTCTTGTTTGTTTATGGCCCCATACAGTTTGTTGAGGGCCAGAGTGGTGTTTGCTTGGGGCATGATGTCGACAGCCGTGGTAATTACGAATGAGAACTCTCTTGGTAGATAAAAGGGTCTGCAGCTTACCATGAGGTATTCTATATCAAGTGAACAAAAGTTTGAGATTTCCTTCCCACTGGAAGCAGTACACAAGTTGTTATTTATGGAGAAAAAAAAAATCTCCTTTCGACTTCCCTGAAGGGGCCGTCCGATCCTTCCGCTGCATGGAGAATCCACAGAGTACTACGTGCATTGCGTCATCATCCAGCTACATTTCAGTAAGACATAATATTGCAGCTTTTCAAGTCTCTCTGACTGGAGACTCTCTGTCTGACTCTGACTGGAGACTCTCTGCTCTGACTGGAGACTCTCTGCTCTGACTGGAGACTCTCTGCTCTGACTGGAGACTCTCTGCTCTGACTGGAGACTCTCTGCTCTGACTGGAGACTCTCGAAAAAAAGCTCATACGTCTTATTCTCGAGTGACTGGACATTTGCCAATAGAATGGAGGGGAGCGCCATTCGGTTCTCTCTTCACCTTAATTTCACCAGGACTCCTGCATTGTTTTGGTGGCTCATGGAACAGGGTCTGGTATGAACAGTGGAACAGCTGTTGAAGTTGTATTTGAAATCGAGGTTACTAACTGTCGATCTGATGTCAACAAGCATTTCGGTACACCCGCAAGAACATCTGCTAAAAGGTGTATGTAAATATTAACATTTGATATGTGATAGTATGAACTTTTTGTACAAAATAAAAGTAACTAATTAGCTAAGTTTGGTTAGAACTTGCAAGATGTCACCCTTCTCCGTCGTGCGTCATCTCGCTGGCGAGGAGAAGAGGTAAGAAGAACTAAAGAGACCGTAGATTTGAGTTACACACCGACAGATGTGTAATCACATAAAATTGTCAGGCTAAGAACTTACCAGTTTCCCTATATCACTGCCTTTCCATGTGGTGATGGCCAGCTCTAGCAGATCAATATCCAGAACACACACATAGTCTGAGGAGAGAAAGAGCGAGAGAGAGAAAGAGAGAGCATTAGAACTGCAAACACACTCAGATGTAGATGTACACACGCACACACGGTACAGTTAATTATGTGTCATACCTCGTCTCAGGTCCACTACGTCACTTTCACACTTATCAGAGAGAAACAAGGCAGAATCATCCAGGATAAACCTGGAGGAGGAAATACCATCAAACTTCAATAGCCAACTATGAGGTTACTACCCCCCCCCCCGTCCCCGTCCTGCAATTCTACACATTTCTAATCAAACATTATTTTGTCACATGCGCAAAGTACTGTGAAATGCTTTACTTTACAAGCCCTTAACCAACAATGCAGTTCAAGAAAGAGTTTAGAAAATATTTACTAAGTAAAAAATGAAATAAAAAGTAACAATAAAATAACGAGGCTATATGCGGGGGATACAGGTCAGTCGAGGTCATTTGTACATGTAGGTAGGAGTAAAGTGACTTTGCATAGATAATAAAAACAGTGAGTAGCAGCAGTGTAATGTAAATAGTCCGGGTAGCCATTTGATTAGCTGTTCAGGAGACTTATGGCTTGGGAGTAGCTGTTGTTAAGGAGCCTTTTGGACCTAGAATTGACGCTCTATTAACGCTTCCCGTGCGGTAGCAAAGAGAACAGTCTCTAACTTGGGTAACTGGAGTCTTTGACAATATTTTGGGCCTTCCTCTGACACCGCCTTGTATATAGGTCCTGTGCTTGGCCCCAGTGATGTACTGGGCCATATGCACTACCCTCTGTAACACCTTACGGTCAGATGCCGAGCAGTTGCCATACCAGGTGATGCAACCTGTCAGATGCTCTCGATGGTGCAGCTGTAGAACTTTGAGGACCTGGGGACCCATGCCAAATATTTTTTTTTCTCCTGAGGGGGCAAATGTGTTGTCGTGCCGTCTTCATGACTGTCTTGGTGTTTGGACCACGAACTTGAAACTCTTGACCTGCCCCACTACAGCACCGTCGATGTGAATGGGGGCATGTTCAGCCCTCCTTTTCCTGTAGTCCACGATCAGCTCCTTTGACTTGCTCAAGTTGAGGGAGAGGTTGTTCTCCTGGCACCACACTGCCAGGTCTTTGACCTCCTCCCTATAGGCCGTCTCATCATTGTCGGTGATCAGGATTACCACTGTTGTGTCGTCAGCAAACATAAAGATGGTGTTGGAATTGTGCTTGGCCACGCAGTCGTGGGTAAACAGGGTGTACAGGAGGGAACTAAGCACACACTCCTGAGGACCCCGTGTTGAGGATCAGCGCGCGCAGATGTGTGTTGTTGCCTACCCTTACCACCTGGGGGCGGCCCATCAAGAAGTCCAGGATCCAGTTGCAGAGGGAGGAGTTTACCTTAGTTTTCTTGGGCACAGGGACTATGGTGGTCTGCTTGAAACATGTAGGTATTTCAGACTCGGGTCAGGGAGAGGTTGAAAATATCAGTGAAGACACTTACCAATTGGTCCGCGCACGTCTGAGTACACGTCCCGGTATTCCGTCTGGCCGGTGTAGTAGGATTCAATCTTAGTCCTGTATTGACGCTATGCCTGTTTGATGGTTCGTCTGAGGGCATCGCGGGATTTCTTATAAGCATCCGGATTAGTGTCTCAGTCATTGAAAGCGGCAGCTCTAGCCTTTAATTCGTTGCGGATGCTGCCTGTAACCCATTAATTCTGGTTGGGATATGTACGTATGATCACTGTCGATGCACTTATTGATGAAACCAGTGACTGAGGTGGTATACTCAATGCCATTGGATGAATCCCGGAACATATTAAAACAGTCCTGTAGCGTAGCATCTGTCATCTGACAACGTCCGTATTGAGCGAGTCACTGTTACTTCCTGCTTTAGTTTTTGCTTGTAAGCAGATGGTCAAGAGTTTTTTTCCCCCTCTGGCTACACGTGACATGCTGGTACAAATGAGGTAAAACTAATATAAGTTTGCCTGCATTAACCTGTTGCGACTCTAGGGGCAGTATTTTCATTTTTGGAAAAAAGAACATTCCCATTTTAAACAGGATATTTTGTAAGGACAAGATGCTAGAATATGCATATAATTGACAGCTTTGGATAGAAAACACTAACGTTTCCAAAACTGTAAAGATATTGTCTGTGTGTATAACAGAACTGATATTGCAGGCGAAAGCCTGAGAAAAATCCAATCCGGAAGTGCCCCATATTTTGAAAGCTCTGCGTTCCAATGAGTCCCTATTGAGCTGTGAATGTGCCATCAACCAGCTTACACTTTCTACGTATTCCCCAAGGTGTCTACAGCATTGTGACATAGTTTTACACATTTATGTTGAAGAATGCCCATAGGGGGCTACATTGCGCAAGTGGTCACATGATGCTCCCGGAGAAAATCTTGCGTAAAGTACAGAGGTAGCCATTATTCCAATCGCTTCTACTGAGAAACCAATTGTCCCGGTATCGAATAGATATTTGAAAAACACCTTGAGGATTGATTCTAAACAACGTTTGCCATGTTTCTGTCGATATTATGGAGCTAATTTGGAAAATTTCGTCGTTGTCGTGACCGCAATTTCCGGTCGATTTCTCAGCCAAACGTGAAGAACAAACGGAGCTATTTCACCTACAAAAATAATCTTTTGGGAAAAAAATGAACTTTGGCTATCTACCTGAGAGTCTCGTGAGTGAAAACATCCGAAGTTCATCAAAGATAAACGATTTAATTTGATTGTTTTTCTGATTTTCGTGACAAGGTTGCCTGCTGCTAGCAGGGCATAATGCTATCCTAGGCTATTGATAAACTTACACAAATGCTTGTCTAGCTTTGGCTGTAAAGCATATTTTGAAAATCTGAGATGACAGGGTGATTACCAAAAGGCTAAGCTGTGTTCCAATATATTTCACTTGTGATTTTCATGAATAGGAAGATTTTCAAGGAAGATTTATGTCCGTTGCGTTATGCTAATTAGTGTCAGATGATGACAACGGTCCCGTTCACGGGATGGGGTGTCACTAGAGGTTTAAAGTCCACGGCCACTAGGAGCACCGCTTCTGGATGAGCATTTTCTTGTGTGCTTATGGCCCTAAACAGCTCGTTGAGTGCGATCTTAGTGCCAGCATCGGTTTGTGGTGGTAAATAGATAGGAAAACTTTGGATAAACTCTTGGTAGATGGCGTGGTCTACAGCTTTTCATCAAGTACTCTACCTCAGGCTAGCAATACCATTTTTGCTACTAACTGATGATCAATGGGTCCCAACCCGATCAGTAATTCAAGCATGCTTACTCCAAGTTTAGATAGCTGGCTGCTAGACTAACTGATGGCCTAATTAAGTGACTGCTGATGCACAACCAAATTTCGAAATTGCACCTTGTGTATTCTATTATTCTAACTCTCAACAGTAGGTTGAGACCCCGACTGAGTTCCAAAAAAATATAGATTATTTATTTTAATTGGGCTTACCAGTTGGCCATTAATGAACTAAAGGAAGAACATATTTTGAGGTACACTGCTACTGTACCTGAGGTGAAAGGTGGCAGTGTCTACTATGATGTTACTGGAGAGAGAGAAGGATTCTGCTGTGAACAACACCCTCAATGGAAGATACAGGGGCCTGAAAGACAGAAAGAGACAAAGGGGAGAGAAGGGAGAAGTGAAAAATTATTATGTTAATAATGCATTATCTTCCTTTGTCCACATATGTAAATCTGGTGTGTGTGTGTGTACCTGTAGTCCACGACGCAGGTAGCCAGGTGTGTGTGTAGGACGGTAATAATTACAGGAGATGTGTAGCCCAGGATCGGGTCATCAATGACATCCAAAAAATCAACCAGCTGTCATGAAGAAAAACAGACTAATCAACAAGACTCACGAACCAAACACACACCCAAACAGTCAAATCATGTTAGGTGCCTGAAGCATCTCAGATTTAGTATTTATTAGGATCCCCCATACCTGTTCGTGCCAGCTGTGATTGGTCTGTGCCATGCGATGTCGCATAGTGGCACCATGGAGACGAAGGGCAACCAGAAACTCCTGTAAAATACACAGAGAATTAAGTTAATGATATTTCTTAAGCTTTCTTCATCATAAGCACAGCTAACCTACAAGCACAATCAAAAGGTGATATTTCATTCAAAGAATAATTGAGAAGATATGCGTGTTACCTTGACATTCTTCTGAGGGTCCAGGGTGATTTTGATGGCTGTGGATAACATCTGGACCTCAGTCTCCCTGCCACTCACACTGCTCAGCCCCATCTCTGTGGGGTAAATGGTAAGGTCTAGATGCCCTGGGGGAGTGAAGCTGGGCATTTCCAACAGCCTGGGGACAGGGGAGTCCTTCACTACAGCTGTGAGAGGTAGGAAAAGGGTTAGTGGCCAGAAAGGAAAGGGCTGTCAGTCATTTAGAAGAGATTAGCTCATGACTAAAATCTACATGATAACACATGGATTATCACACTACTACACATGATTAGGTAGGTACTACCAGACCTAAAGCCTGATATCACACGGTCATTCCATTCACCTTTGTGGTAGAGATCCACCCTCTTGCTCTCCAGGCACAGGAAGCTGAGATGGGGGTTGTTCTGATGCTGCACCACACTGAACATCTTCCCCCCTTCCAGGTCCAATAGGAGCTCACCATGACACCGGTCCTCCGGACTTCCCGTCTCTCCCTGTAGGAGAGGAGAAACAGAAAACAATGTATTTAAGCAAGTGTCTTCTTTAGAAGCGTCATAGTATATATACATTCAATCATTCCATTTTTGTAATTCAAATTCCAAGCTATCGAATTCAAATTACATTTATGTTTGCTCTAATATCGCTCATTATGTAAGGTCCAGTCAAGAACTGAACCAGGATCCAAAATCTCTCCAGTCTCTATCCCTAGTTAACCATTGTAAGATGTAGCTGGTTCATCAATGGCTCACCTTGCTGTCCGTCAATGCTTGGAGGCGGCCCTTTCCTATGACAATGGTGAGAGAGAGCAGGCTGAGGGTGTGGTTAGGGCGGGGCTCTGACTGCCTGCGTCTGGTTGATTCACCGGCTGTGTAGAACTGAGCATCTTCCTCCTCGGAATCCGAGTCTGAGAGACCAGAAACGTCACAGTTATAGAACTGCTGAGCAACAACACATTTCAGATGGTCTGCAGGTGTGCCGACTAAAGAGATGCTCAACTCATACTACTTGGCAAGCCATCTTAAATCAGAGATTTAAATAAACTAAAGATGTCAACAAGTTGCTACCCAGGGATTACCCAATTCTGAATGAGTGTCTGACCAGTCTGAAGTGGTTTACAAGTCTCAGTATGGGGGTCTCACCTAGTCTGAAGGCAGACTTGCAAAGCTGGAAGTTGTCATCGTCTTGGCGACGGTGTAGGGGGCTGTGGTCGCTCTTAGAACCTAAGGGGGGAGGGGCTTCCCACATTAACAGGTCATTATTGATCCTACAGGGATGGAGAGAGGAGGACAGAGGGAAAGGACAGAAAAGGAGAATGAGAGATAGTAAAATGTTCACATTGACTCGTTAGTCATTTAGCAGACCACTCTTCTCCAGAGAGATTTACAGTAGTGAGTGCATACAGTGGAAGTAGGAAGTTTACATACTCCTTAGCCAAATACATTTAAACTCAGTTTTTCACAATTCCTGACATTTAATCCTAGTAAAAAATACCTGTCTTAGGTCAGTTAGGATCACCACTTTATTTTAAGAATGTGAAATGTCAGAATAATAGCAGAGAGAATGATTTATTTCAGCTTTTATTTCTTTCATTACATTCCCAGTGGGTCAGAAGTTCATACACTCAATTTGTATTTGGTAGCATTGCCTTTAAATTGTTTAACTTGGGTCAAACGTTCTTGGTAGCCTTCTACAAGCTTCCCACAATAAGTTGGGTAAATTTTGGCCCATTCCTCCTGACAGAGCTGATGTAACTGAGACAGGCTTGTAAGGCCTCCTTGCTCGCACACACTTTTTCAGTTCTGCCAAAATACCTAGACTTTGTTGTCCTTAAGCCATTTTGACACAACTTTGGAAGTATGCTTGGGGTCATTGTCCATTTGGAAGACCCATTTGCGACCAAGCTTTTAACTTCCTGGCTGATGTCTTGAGATGTTACTTCAATATATCCACATCATTTTACTCCCTCATACGCCATCTATTTTGTGAAGTGCACCAGTCCCTCCTGCAGCAAAGCACCCCCACAATGTGATGCTGCCACCTCTGTGCTTCACGGTTGGGATGGTGTTCTTCGGCTTGCCTTTTTCATCCAAACATAACAATGGTCATTATGGCCAAACAGTTCTATTTTTGTTTCATCAGACCAAAGTACAATCTTTGTCCCCATGTGCAGTTGCAAACCGTAGTCTGGCTTGTTTATGGCAGTTTGAGCAGTGGCTTCTTCCTTGCTGAGCGGCCTTTCAGGTTATGTCAATATAGGACTGGTTTTACTGTGCATATAGATACTTTTGTACCCGTTTCCTCCAGCATCTTCACAGGGTCCTTTGCTGTTGTTCTGGGATTGATCTGAACTTTCCCCACCAAAGTACATTCACCTCTAGGAGACTGAACGAGTCTCCTTCCTAAGCGGTATGACGGCTGCTTGGTCCCATGGTGGTTATACTTGCGTACTATTGTTCGTACAGATGAACGTGGTACCTTGAGGCATTTGGAAATTTCTCCCAAGGATGAACCAGACTTTTTTTTCTGAGGTCTTGGCTTATTTCTTTTGATTTTCCCATGGTGTAAAGCAAAGAGGCACTGAGATTGAAGGTAGGCCTTGAAATACATCCACAGGTACACTCAAATGATGTCAATTAGCCTATCAGAAGCTTCTATAGCCATGACATCATTTTCTGGAATTTTCCAAACTGTTTAAAGGCACAGTCAACTTACTGCATGTAAACTTCTGACCCACTGTAATTGAGATGTAGTGAATTATAAGGGAAATAATCTGTCTGTAAAGAATTGTTGGAAAAATGACTTGCCATGCATAAAGTAGATGTCCTAACCGACTTGCCAAAACTATAGTTTGTTAACAAGAAATTTGTGGAGTGGTTGAAAAACAAGTTTTAATGACTCCAATCTAAGTGTATGTAAACTTCCGACTTCAACTGTACATCAACACTAATGAGCGAGTTGTTCTATAGCTTTTGGGTTTTGCTCAGTATAATCCTTGTTTTAAAGTCATGAGTTATGTTTATTCTTGTCTTCAAATAGGCCTACTGACCTTAGTTATCACGTTTTTGGCAGAATATTAGGATAGTCAATAACTGTTATTAGATTTTTATAAACAGCTGACTCAGTAAATATTTCAGCTATTCATTTCTTAATAATGTATGATTTCTTAGTCTGTTTATAAATGAGGTATAATATATGTAAATACAATTTACTGTCTGCTTACAAACCATTTGTAGATGGCGTTGGTCAAATGCATTATTGAAGTTATGAAGAAATAGATCCCTCAACTCCTCTGAAACAAATGACTGTATCAACCTTTACTGTGCATTATCAGTAGAATTCCCAGTATAATACCCTGTACATTGTAATGATTGTATCAACCTTTACTGTGCATTATCAGTAGAATTCTCAGTATAATACCCTGTACATTGTAATGATTGTTGCATTATCAGTAGAATTCTCAGTATAATACCCTGTACATTGTAATGATTGTATCAACCTTTACTGTGCATTATCAGTAGAATTCTCAGTATAATACCCTGTACATTGTAATGATTGTCCTTTACTGTGCATTATCAGTAGAATTCTCAGTATAATACCCTGTACATTGTAATGATTGTATCAACCTTTACTGTGCATTATCAGTAGAATTCTCAGTATAATACCCTGTACATTGTAATGATTGTATCTACCTTTACTGTGCATTATCAGTAGAATTCCCAGTATAATACCCTGTACATTGTAATGATTGTATCAACCTTTACTGTGCATTATCAGTAGAATTCTCAGTATAATACCTGTACATTGTAATGATTGTATCAACCTTTACTGTGCATTAAAAATTCTCAGTATAATACCCTGTACATTGTAATGATTGTATCTACATGCATTATCAAGAATTCTCAGAATAATACCCTGACATTGTAATGATTGTATCAACCTTTACTGTGCATTATCAGTACTCAGTATAATACCCTGTACATTGTAATGATTGTATCTACCTTTACTGTGCATTATCAGTAGAATTCCCAGTATACTACCCTGTAATTGTAATGATTGTATGTGTGCATTATCAGTAGAATTCTCAGAATAATACCCTGTACATTGTAATGACTGTATCAACCTTTACTGTGCATTATCAGTAGAATTCTCAGTATAATATATATAAGTATAATTCCGGAGACACCTGAAACCCCACCTCTTTCAGGAATACCTAGGATAGGATAAAGTAATCCTTCTCACCCCCCTTAAAAGATTTAGATGCACTATTGTAAAGTGGCTGTTCCACTGGATGTCTTAAGGTGAACGCACCAATTTGTAAGTCGCTCTGGATAAGAGCGTCTGCTAAATGACTTAAATGTAAAATGTAAATGTACATTGATTTTTTTTGTACAAATAAGCAAACTAGCAGAAAAAGAGACCCACAGACCTGTTGTAGATGCTCTGGAAGGCCTGTTTGCTGGGCAGGAAGATGTAGGCCAGGGGCAGAAAGACATCTACTACACACTGACACTGAGAAACACACTGAGACTGGAACTGTTGCATCCCCTCTGGGTCTGCTGGGATTACCATCTGAGAGGGGGGGGGGGGCAATGAAAGTAGACAGAAGGATGAAGAGGAGAGGGAGAATGAGAAAAGATTAGACTGCGACTTTTGGAAAATGGGTCAAATAAAAACCCAATATCTTCAGGAAGTGTGAGATTATGTGAGAGAGCGGGATGGTCAGGTGATTGAGTGAGCGGGATGGTCAGGCAAGGAATAATTAACTACATCATCTCCACCACTCAACCAGTATTCTAAAAGAGCACAGACACAAGGGACAACAGACACACTGGTCTCTACATTGCATATGAGCTGAAGGCAGTCATCAATGACCTTGGACCACAGAAGGTATTTGCACTGGTGACAGACAATGCTGCGAACATGAAGGCTGCTTGGTCTAAAGTGGAGGAGTCCTACCCTCACATCACACCTATTGGCTGTGCTGCTCATGCAATGGATACACTCTACAAGAGAGCCAAGGAAATGGTTAGGTATGTGAAGGGCCATCAAGTTATAGCAGCAATCTACCTCACCAAAGTGAGAAGAATAAGAGCACCACATTGAAGCTGCCCAGCAACACCCATCGGGATGGTGTTGTCATCATGTTTGACAATCTCCTGGAGGGGAATGAGTCTCTCCAAGAAATGGCCATATCACAGTCTGCCGATATGGACAGTGCCATCAAGAGGATCCTCCTGGATGATGCATTTTGGGAGAGCGTGGTAAGCAGCCTGAAACTCCCGAAACCTATAGCAGTGGCCATTGGGGCAGCAGGGTAGCCTAGTGGTTAGTGTTGGACTAGTAACTGAAAGGTTGCAAGATCGAATCCTCGAGCTGACACGGTAAACATCGGTTGTTCTGCCCCTGAACAAGGCAGTTAACCCAGTGTTCCTAGGCCATAATTGAAAATAAGAATTTGTTCTTAACTGACTTGCCTAGTTAATTAAAAGTTTAAACATTATTTTTTATTTTTTTTATTGCACAGATTGATGCCATCCTGTCTGATGTTCAGACTCTGCTTGAAGATGTGAGAAGAAATGTGTACTGCCCTGCCCACATCACTGTTGCTCCAAGCAGAGGAAACTGCAGTTCTGAAATACATCAAAAAGCGTGAAGACTTCTGCCTGAAGCCCATCCATGCCGCAGTGTACATGTTGGACCCCAAGTATGCTGGCAAGAACATCCTGTCTGGTGCACAGATCAACAAGGCCTATGGTGTCATCACTACCATGTCTCGCCACCTTGGCCTGGATGAGGGCAAGGTTCTTGGCAGTCTGGCGAAGTACACTTTCAAGCAAGGGCCTTGGGATGGAGATGCAATATGGCAGTCGTGCCAACATATCTCATCAGCCATCTGGTGGAAGGGACTTTGTGGATCTGAGGCTCTTTCCCTTGTTGCCTTCATCATCCTCCAAATCCCACCAACATCAGCCACCTCAGAGCACAACTGGTCCTTGTTTAGAACACAAACACACACACACACACACACACACACACACCAGGCTGACCAATACAAGGGTTGAAAAATTGGTGGCCATATGGGCAAACTTGAGGCTTTTTGAGCCTGACAACGAGCCATCCTCAACAGGGTTGGAAAGGAACTTTTTGAGCCTGAAAACGAGCCATCCTCAACAGGGTTGGAAAGGGACTTTTTGAGCCTGAAAACGAGCCATCCTCAACAGGGTTGGAAAGGGACTTTTTGAGCCTGAAAACGAGCCATCTTCAACAGGGTTGGAAAGGGACTTTTTGAGCCTGAAAACGAGCCATCTTCAACAGGGTTGGACAGGGACTTTTTGAGAGATGCGATGGATCACTGGGGATTGTTCAATATTCCTTTTAGTTGTTCTGTTCAGTGAAATCCTCCCATACGAAGAGTCAACTCATTTAATTAAAAGTTCAATTTGTAAGTTAAATATTTAAAAAATATATATATATATATTGGAAGGATAATAATTTGCAATTATGTCTACTTATGATAAGGTAAAAGGTTTGTTTCTGTCTCCATATGGTATGGTAAATATATCCAATGCAAAAAACATCTACATTTAAATGGTAGTCATATTAATTCCCATATATTCCAATAGAAAGTTTCCATCTCTGAATATTCCCCAAAATGTGCAACCCTAGGGGTGGTATACAGAAGATAGCCCTATTTGGTAAAAGACCAAGTCCATATTATGGCAACAACAGCTCAAATAAGCAAAGAGAAACAACAGTCCATCATTACTTTAAGACATGAAGGTCAGTCAATTCAGGAAAATCTCAAGAACTTTGAAAGTTTCTTCAAGTGCAGTTGCAAAAAACATCAAGAGCCACAGAAAAGGAAGACCTAGAGTTACCTCTTCTGCAGAGGATAAGTTCATTAGAGTTAACCCCACCTCAGATTACAGCTCAAATAAATGTAGCAACAAACACAACTGTTCAGAGGAGACTGCATGAATCAGGCCTTCGTGGTCCAATTGCTGCAAAGAAACCACTACTAAAGGACACCAATAATAAGAAGAAACTTGCTTGGGCCAAAAAACATGAACAATGGATATTAGACCGATGGAAATCTGTCCTTTGGTCTGAGTCCAAATGTGCCATTTTTGGTTCCAACCGCAGTGTCTTTGTGAGATGCAGAGTAGGTGAACGGATGATCTCTGCATGTGTGGTTCCCACTGTGAAGCATTAAGGTGGTGGTGTGTGGGGGCTTTGCTTGTGACACTGTCGGTGATTTATTTAAGAATTCAAGACACACTTAACCAGCATGGCTATCACAGCATTCTGCAGTGATACACCATCCCATCTGGTTTGCACTTAGGTTTTGCACTTATCATTTGTTTTTCAACAGGACAATGACCCAACACACCTCCAGGCTGTGTAAGGGCTATTTGAGCAAGAAGGAGAGTGATGAAGTGCTGCATCAGATGACCTGGCCTCCAATCACCCAACCTCAATCCAATTGAGATGGTTTGGGATGGGTTGGACCGCAGAGTGAAGCAAAAGCAGCCAACATGTCTTCAGCACGTGGGAACTCCTTCTAGACTGTTGGAAAAGCGTTCCAGGTTTGATTTTTGATTTGATTTTGATTTGGTAAAGCTGGTTGAGCGAATGCCAAGTTTGCAAAGCTGTCAAGGCAAAGGGTGGCTACTTTGAAGAATCTAAAATATATTTTGATTACTACATGATTCCATATTTCCATACATGTTTATATGATGATTCCATATATGATTCCATATTTGTTATTTCATCATGTTGATGTCTTCACTATTATTTTACTAAAAATAAAGAAAAACCCTTGAATGAGTAGGTGTGTCCAAACATTTGACAGGTACTGTTACGTGTGTGTGTGTGTGTGTGTGTGTGTGTGCGCGCGCATATATGTCTCTTCACAGACACTGCTGTTCCATAAGGTGTATTTTTATCCGTTTTTTTTATATGATTCTACTGCTTATATCAGTTACCTGATGTGGAATAGTTGTGGAAAAGTACCTGATGTGGAAAAGTTCAATGTAGCCATGGCTCTATGTAGTACTGTGAAGAGACCTTTGTTGGCATTTCTTGTGGGGTATGCATGAGTGTCCGAGCTGTGTGCTAGTAGTTTAAGCATACAGCTCGGTGCATTCAGCTTGTCAACACTTCTTACAAAAACAAGTATGGATGAAGTCAATCTCTTCCACTTTAAGCCATGAGAGATTTACATGCAAAGGGATGGCCAGTTGTGAGAGAGGGATGGCCAGTTGTGAGAGAGGGATGGCCAGTTGTGAGAGAGGGATGGCCAGTTGTGAGAGAGGGATGGCCAGTTGTGAGAGAGGGATGGCCAGTTGTGAGAGAGGGATGGCCAGTTGTGAGAGAGGGATGGCCAGTTGTGAGAGAGGGATGGCCAGTTGTGAGAGAGGTGTTTGTGATGGGATGGTGCGGTACCTCCTCAGTCTCGAACATGGTGCGGTTGGAGGAGAAGGGAGAGCTGGTCTTCTCTCGGAGTTCACAGGGGTTCTCAAACGACATGGACCCCAGGTCCCTCATCAGACCCACCCCTACCCCCCCTAACGCTGACCCTAGACCCTCTCCTCCACTCACACGCACTGACAATCTGGAGAGAGGGAGGGAGGTAGACAAAGAAAGACAGGGAGATGTATACTATACAGCTGTGGAATTGGTGTACAGTAGGTGTTTGATGAAAGACATTCAATTCAAGTGACACAGCAAGTGAAACAAACTCTCCTAAAACAAATGTTCCAGAAACACACTCACTTGGCCATGGAGTCTTGACTCTTCTTGACTCTGATACAGGGGAAGGAGCCTCCCTCCCAGCCCTCATACGTTCCTGAGAGAGACAATGAACAAACAATTGCTCAAAATGTGACCGTTACTGTGTGTGTATGTATATTCGACTGTGTGTGTGTGTGTTCCTCACCGTGCAGGTCACTGAAGCTGGCCTCCAATAGCTGTGTGAGGGAGCTGTGGGAGGGGCCAGGGGGTGCATGGTGATCTGGCTGGAGGTCAAGGCCCTCCTGGGAGCAGATATCCAGGTCACACAGCTCCAGTACCAGGGTCTCCTGCCGCATGGCTCTCTGGGAAGGCGGGCGTCGGAAGGGGAGCGGCCGGAGGTCTGGGATGGGGAAGCGGAGCTTGAGGATGGCGTGGGGCGAGAGGAGGGAGAGAGAGGAGTGCAGCTCACTGCTCTGGGTCTGAGAGAGGGATGGGAGAAGAGTTGGAGGAAAAAGAGGGGAGAATATTCAAATAAAAAAATCGAAACAAAGAAAACCTGCAATTTAACTTCAATTGTGAGGCAGGCATATCAAAATCCTTATCAACCATTATCAACTGGCTCATCTTAGTGGCTAGTGGCTTTCTGACGGGTCCTCTTAGTGGCTGGTGGCTTGCTAAGTGTTTACCTGTGTGGACGGGTCCTCTTAGTGGCTGGTGGCTTGCTAAGTGTTTACCTGTGTGTGGACGGACGGGTCCTCTTAGTGGCTGGTGGCTTGCTAAGTGTTTACCTGTGTGTGGACGGGTCCTCTTAGTGGCTGGTGGTCTGCTAAGTGTTTACCTGTGTGTGGACGGACGGGTCCTCTTAGTGGCTGGTGGCTTGCTAAGTGTTTACCTGTGTGGACGGGTCCTCTTAGTGGCTGGTGGCTTGCTAAGTGTTTACCTGTGTGGACGGGTCCTCTTAGTGGCTGGTGGCTTGCTAAGTGTTTACCTGTGTGGACGGGTCCTCTTAGTGGCTGGTGGCTTGCTAAGTGTTTACCTGTGTGTGGACGGACGGGTCCTCTTAGTGGCTGGTGGCTTGCTAAGTGTTTACCTGTGTGGGACGGGTCCTCTTAGTGGCTGGTGGTCTGCTAAGTGTTTACCTGTGTGGACGACTGGTGGTCTGCTACGGGTGGACCTCTTAGTGGCTGGTGGCTTGCTAAGTGTTTATCTGTGTGGACGGGTCCTCTTAGTGGCTGGTGGCTTGCTAAGTGTTTACCTGTGTGTGGACGGGTCCTCTTAGTGGCTGGTGGCTTGCTAAGTGTTTACCTGTGTGGACGGGTCCTCTTAGTGGCTGGTGGCTTGCTAAGTGTTTACCTGTGTGGACGGGTCCTCTTAGTGGCTGGTGGCTTGCTAAGTGTTTACCTGTGTGTGGACGGGTCCTCCTCCGGCCTGTGTGGGACAGTGGCTGCAGGCTCTGCTCAGAGGCTCCAGTCGACTCAGTATGTCCAGGTCCAACTCAGCACTCAGCTCTCCCAACTCTACCCTCACTACACTGTCTCTACGCTGCACACGCTGCCTCCCCTGCAATACAGAGACATTGATATATCAGGAGGAGGGGGTAGCAGGTTAACAGAGGAAACCAAAACAGACTGAATTAATGATATATTAGCTTTTGAACATGACGCCAACACACAACATGGACACTGTCCTGGTTTACCTTGCGCAGGTGTTTCTCTGTGAGACTGTAGTGTAGCTGTGCACAGGGTCTGGCTGTATCTCCCACTGTGAACATCCCAGCACGCTGGAACTGGAGCAACTAGAGGAGGAGGAAAGAGGAGTGAGGAGTTATATCCTGGGCAATGCTAGCCCATGCTGTAGCACACTGTTATGTTGAATGGTGTGTATAAATCCTCAGATGATCTCAAATAACAGCCCCTGTCCTACCTCAGTGTATTGGGGCTTTCCTGGCTCCCAGAGACACTCAAGCAGCTCTAGCCTACTGAAGGATAGGTCAGAGGTCACAGCACGGGAGTGGCGACCCGCACTGCGCATCTCACACGCCACCTGTACCGCTGCTCCAGTCATCCTGAGAGATAGAGCAAGTGATTATTTATGGGTATGTAGGGCAGGCAGGTTTGTTGGTATATCTGAGGAGTGGTGGCCAATGTTGAAGAGACTATTGTGTGTTTGTACCTTAGGTGTGAGTGCGGGCATGCTTTAGCGAAGCTAGCTCTGAGGTGGTGGAAGTCTCTCTCGCTGAACATGCTGTCTTTGAAGAAGGCCAGCTCCCGGAAGAACACCTGAGACACCTGGGTCAATGAGGACACTCCGTCCGGCCCGGGGTGTGGTTCCTGCTCCAGTAGGGTTAGGGTGAGCCCACCAAGCGAGAGGCGAAGCAATGCCTCTGGTTTCAGGGGCTCAGATTGGCTACTTCGCCCTGGACGAGGAGGGGTTAATAAGATGAATCAGGAAGATAGGTTGTATAATATAGTTTTTGTTATCTGTGAAATGTGTACAAAACAATGTAGTAAGATGCTGTGAGAGTTACCTGGTATTCTGCTACACTGGGGCAGGCTGGATAGTGATCCTGGTACAGGATAACACCTGGGACCCTGTGGAAGGCCCTGGGCGTAGCTAGCCTGGCTGTGTGTAGACGACGCCATGCTGTCGGAGAGAGAGCTGCCAGAGAGAGCTGACGTCGCACTGCTAGTCATACCAGGACCCATGGAGAAGAACATATCTGAAAGACAGAGAGTGTAAACAGAGAAAAGGTGCATTATGCTTCACATGTCTAGTTCAACTAATCTCTCACAGAAATGCCAAGCAAACAAAAGCTAATGTGACCACAAATTCACTAGCCTCCATATTGCATTCCAACTATAGCTTCCCTCCACTAACCCACGTACCCCCGTTCTCCAGACCGGTGAGGTAGGGCTCCATGTCAGGCTCTTCATCCCAGTCCGGATCTCTGTCTCCGGGGCTGGAGCTCAACTGTTTGCTCAAGTCCTCCTCTATCAGACGCAGGTCCTCTGAGTCCAGGGGACGGCTGTGAACCCCAGCACCACTGGCTTCAGGCTCTGGTAGGATAGACAGGGAGGAATCATACAGGCTCTGGTAGGATAGACAGGGAGGAATCATACAGGCTCTGGTAGGTTAGACAGGGAGGAATCATACAGGCTCTGGTAGGATAGACAGGGAGGAATCATACAGGCTCTGGTAGGTTAGACAGGGAGGAATCATACAGGCTCTGGTAGGATAGACAGGGAGGAATCATACAGGCTCTGGTAGGATAGACAGGGAGGAATCATACAGGCTCTGGTAGGATAGACAGGGAGGAATCATACAGGCTCTGGTAGGATAGACAGGGAGGAATCATCAGGCTCTGGTAGGATAGACAGGGAGGAATCATACAGGCTCTGGTAGGATAGACAGGGAGGAATCATACAGGCTCTGGTAGGATAGACAGGGAGGAATCATACAGGCTCTGGTAGGATAGACAGGGAGGAATCATACAGGCTCTGGTAGTATAGACAGGGAGGAATCATACAGGCTCTGGTAGGATAGACAGGGAGGAATCATACAGGCTCTGGTAGGTTAGACAGGGAGGAATCATACAGGCTCTGGTAGGATAGACAGGGAGGAATCATACAGGCTCTGGTAGGTTAGACAGGGAGGAATCATACAGGCTCTGGTAGGATAGACAGGGAGGAATCATACATGCTCTGGTAGGATAGACTCATGGCTCTGGTAGGATAGACAGGAAGGAATCATACAGGCTCTGGTAGGATAGACAGGAAGGAATCATACAGGCTCTGGTAGGATAGACAGGGAGGAATCATACAGGCTCTGGTAGGTTAGACAGGGAGGAATCATACAGGCTCTGGTAGGATAGACAGGGAGGAATCATACAGGCTCTGGTAGGTTAGACAGGAAGGAATCATACAGGCTCTGGTAGGATAGACAGGAAGGAATCATACAGGCTCTGGTAGGATAGACAGGGAGGAATCATACAGGCTCTGGTAGGATAGACAGGGAGGAATCATACAGGCTCTGGTAGGATAGACAGGAAGGAATCATACAGGCTCTGGTAGGATAGACAGGAAGGAATCATACAGGCTCTGGTAGGATAGACAGGAAGGAATCATACAGGCTCTGGTAGGATAGACAGGGAGGAATCATACAGGCTCTGGTAGGATAGACAGGAAGGAATCATACAGGCTCTGGTAGGATAGACAGGGAGGAATCATACAGGCTCTGGTAGGATAGACAGGAAGGAATCATACAGGCTCTGGTAGGATAGACAGGAAGGAAACATAGGCTCTGCAGTACACAGTGTGGATGAAGATGTGCATGGTTAAAAGGCAGAGTTTTGTTCCACTGTTAATGACATTAGGATGTGGAACTAAGACACATACACTAACTGTATAAAACATTAAGAACACCTTCCTAATATTATGTTTCACCCCTCCTCAGAACAGCCTCTATTCATCAGAGCATGGACTCTACAAGGTGTCGAAAGTGTTCCACAGGGATGTTGGCCCATGTTGACTCCAATGCTTCCCACAGTTGTGTCAAGTTGGCTGGATGTCATTTGGGTGGTGGACCATTCTTTGATACACATGGAAACTGTTGAGCATGAAAAACCCAGCAGCGTTGCAGTTCTTGACACAAACCACTGCGTCTGGCACCTACTACCAAACCCAGTTCAAAGACACTTCAAATATTTTATCTTACCCATTCACCGTCTGAATGGCACATACACAATCCATGTCTCAATTGTCTCAAGGCTTAAAAATCCTTCTTTAACCGGTCTCCTCCCCTTCATCTACATTGATTGAAGTGGATTTAACAAGGGGCATCAATAAGGGATCATAGCTCTCACCTGAATTGACATGGTCAGTCTATGTCATGAAAAGAACAGTTCCTAATGTTTTGTATACTCAGTGTAGGTGGAATGCAGGTGGGGAGATACAAGTAAACCAGTGTCTTTCCTCACCTGTGTCGATGCAGAGGGCAGACAGAAGGTCGGTCAGGTGAGTGATCTGGTCTGGAGAGAGCAGCAGGTGGAGGCAACCCACCTTCCCATCCAGCTCCAACTGAAAGATAAGGAGAAACAATTGGCTGTAATAACAGAGACAGAACAAGACAAAAGCAAAACTGTGTTCTTAAAAACTAGGTTAAGCACACAGGAAGTGAACCAACCCCATGCAAACACACTGACAGACAGACACACACACACCTTAGGTCCAGGCAGCATGTCGTTCTGTTTGATCTTGACCATGGTCTCCATGAAGCCAGAGCAGCTGCCGAAGAGGAGGGGCCGTTGGGTGGCCGGAGGGAGGGAGGTGGGGGCAGCTGGAGGGTCAGTCTCCTCCTCCTCAACTTCCTCGTCGCTGGCTGAGGCTGAGCCAGGGGTGTCAGCTCTTAAAGGACCCTGAGGAGAGAAAGATTACCAGGGTTAACCCTTAGCACCACTGCTTGATAGTCTGTCAGCCCCAAGTCTCATATTGCCTCTCACACTAGAAGGAGAGCGAGAGGAAATACTGTATGAGTGTATGTGAGTAGTTTCTAAGTGAATATTTAGTCTATATAAGAGGTGTGTGTTATATTGGGACCCAATGTGAGTATATGCATGTGAGAGTGATAGTGTACAATGAGGGGGTTGATAAGTGCCATGGTCAATGTGAAACTGTATGATACCTGGGGCCCTCCGGTGGTCTCGTACAGCAGTTGAACAGAGCTGAGCTGGAGGATCTTGTGCAGGAAGGCAGGGGGCTGGTGGATGTCCACAGGCACCGTCTGGCTGGGGTCCCTTACCGCCTCGTCACAGTACTCCAGCCTACAGCGCACCACACAGCCACCGGGGGCAGAGATGAGCACTCAGCACAATAACGCTATATACCTTCAACCTCAGCCAAATCACCCACCACACACACATTCACCATACAAGCTCTACCAAAGATAGTGAAGTTTCTCCAAGGTTCAAAGGTTCTCTTTGGATCTACAGACAAATCCAGTGACTGTTTGGCATTGCAAGTTTGAATCAAGTGTTTCCTTATCTCCTTTCCATCCTGACTTCTAAACCGGTCAAAGGTGAACAGATCACCACAGGAAGTGTGAGTGTCAGTGTGGTGAGAACCAACATACCGTTTGATGTGCACCTCTAAGGCAATGCCCGTCTCCATGTCCAGGGGCTGGTGCTCGATTCGGACGATGGTGTCCAGGAGGGTGACTTTTATCCGACGCAGGACTGCAACACAACACAAAAATGGGACATCCATTATCACTAAGCATATTGGTCACAAAGACACTAACAAGGGACACCAGTGATGTGATATGAGTCCTTATTTCACAAGCTTGGACTTGATGGTACACAACTGACTCAGCAGTTTGAAAACAACTGAACAAATATGTTATCTTCAAAAAGGCACAGTGCTTTTCACTGCCATGCACACGTGCAAACAAGGCCTACACATTGACTCACCAGTCTCAATAGTTTGTGCAAACATCTCCAAGCCCTCCAGTGGAGCGGGCGGCTCCTCGGACGCCTCAGGGGGGTCCTTTAGGCACTCCTGGGCCAGCTGCATGCTGGAGGTCATGCATGTGGACCAGCCCTGGGAGTCCAAACCCCCACCTACACGTCAACGGGAAAAACGAGGCATAATTCAGTGACTGTAATCAATGCTAAGTGATGACTCATGGACATACTGTACTGTATGACTGAGCAACAGTCATTTTGTTAATTGGTTTGTAGCTGGCTCTGAAAAATGTTGGGCCTGGGATAGTGCAACATCTTCTCTTGAGCTCTGACATTGGTTTACAACAAAGAGTTAGCTAGTACTAGACAACTGTATTTGTCTTAGTTGACAATGACATTCTAAAGGTAGCTAGCTAATCAATGGTTACCACAACTTCCTTCCTGAACCTGATAGGCCTGAGGCAGTGACAGGAACAGGAGCAATAACAAGGTAAGACTGGCTGTCAGACTGAGACTTACTGGTCCTGTACTTGGGTCTGCATGTTATCTGAAGGCCTGAGATGACGAGGGTGCAGTGGTCAGTGACAAGAGCTGACCAGGGAATTGTCACCTCTATGCTGCTCACAAACCCATCCACAATCTCAAGTGGAGCCCCAAGAGACTCCAAGAGCTCGTTGACCGCCTGGGGGGAGGGAAGGAAAGAAATGGGTGATGAGATATGAATAGAGATGAGTGGAAGATGTTGGAAAAAGAAACACCTTGTCCTACAATAAACAGCTGGTGGAAATGGCATCGGGCAATGGTTTTGTCTGATGTGCAGATTGAAAGTGAGTGAGTTGGTGAGACCTAAGTCATATACAGTATATTTCAACTGAACTGCAGGGACACTGGATGAGGAGAGTTATTTTCCAATCAGATGCTGACAAAAATATTTATCGGAACTGCTGTTCCTTGAACTCACGAGAGGCGTTGATACTGTTGTTATACTCAAGTCCTGAAATTGCAAAAAAGTTGAGGGTCGGAGTGCATGGGAACACACAAAAGGGACCAGTTGTTCCTTGACAGTTAAAACTGCCTTACTACATTGACTAACTCACCCAAACATCGATGTTGATTTCTTTGATGACACCACTACCATTGTACAGGTCCAAACTCAGCTGTTCCAAACTCAGTCGTTCTTGAAAGAAGTGACCGAGGTAATGCTGTAAGAGGTATCGACAGGCCCGCTTCTTGATTGAGCCTGACCAGGGGAAAAGCCAGCGAGACATAGGGCCAGCGAGTTCAGGGTGAGGGGGCGATGAGGCGATGGAGGGAAACGAATGCGAAAATAGTCCTCCGACAACTGCATAACAAATCAAACAAAGTGTACTAACGAGGAACGAGCTACAGGACTGGCTAGCTAGCTAACGTTAGAGCCTAGTAGGTGGCTAAGGAAGGGGGTAACCCGTATCTCGGAAACCCTTTGTGTCAGGACCGATGAGTCCAACGTCGTTTTACAAGACGTTATACTTGTTGTTTCAGTTCCTCTTTTATCGGTATTTCTGTCTAAACTTGGCGACAGGTCCTCTTGCATATCTCGCGTTTCACCGTTTCTCAGGGTTGTTTATTGTTTTCATACGCGAATTGATTGTACGGTGGGGGACGTCATTGCGTCAATTGCAAAGGCCGAAATTATAAATACGCCATCTTTGGAAGGTCAAAACCAAACTGCGTTCCTCTGCCCAGGCGTTGCTGTTACATGCCATATCTTAGCTACAACGCTTGGATAGTTATTTTACGTATCAGCTAACCACATTAGTCTTCAAAACAATTGGGAACTCGGAAATTTCCGATTATCAATTAAATCAATATAAGGGGCTTTAGTGTCATGGGAAACATGTTTACATTGGCAAAGCAAGGGAAATAGATAATAAACAAAAGTGAAATTATCAATAAAAATGTAACAGCGTTACACTCACAAAAGTTCCAAAATAATAAAGATGTCATATTATGTCTATATACAGTGTTGTAACGATGTGCAAATAGTTTGAGTACAAAAAGGAAAATAAAAAAACATAAAAATGGGTTGTATTTACAATACTGTTTGTTCTTCACTGGTTGCCCTTTTCTTGTGGCAACAGGTCTGCTGTGATTGCACACGGGTATTTCCCCCAATTGATATGAGAGTTTGTCAAAATTGGATTTGTTGGGTCTGTATAATCAGAAGGAAATATGTCTTTAATATGGTCATACATTTGGCAGGAGGTTATGAAGTGCACCTCAGTTTTCACCTCATTTTCTGACTTACTTGACAGCCAGATCTGCCTATGGCAGCCTTTCTCGATAGCAAGGCTATGTTCAGAGTCTGTACATAGTCAAAGCTTTCCCTATTTTTGTGTCAGTCACAGTGGTCAGGTATTCTGCCACTGTGCACTCAGTGTTTAGGGCCAAATAGCATTCTAGTTTGCTCAGATTTTTTGTTAATTCTTTCCAATGTCTCAAGTATTTGTTTACTCATGATTTGGTTGGGTCTAATTGTGTTGCTGTCCTGGGGCTCTGTAGGGTCTGTTTGTGTTTGTGAACAGAGCACCAGGACCAGATTTCTTAGGGGACTCTTCTCCAGGTTCATCTCTCTGTAGGTGATGGCTTTGTTATGCCGTGTCTGAATCCTGGCTCAGGAAGGCCACCAAAAATTCTGAGATTTCCATACCCAACTATAACATCTTCCGTCAAGATAGAACTGCCAAAGGGGGAGGAGTTGCAGTCTACTGAAGAGATAGCCTGCAAAGTAATGTCATACTTTCCAGGTCCATACCCAAACAGTTCGAACTACTAATCTTGAAAATGACTCTCTCCAGAAATAAGTCTCTCACTGTTGCCGCCTGCTACCGACCCCCCTCAGCACCCAGCTGTGCCCTGGACACCATTTGTGAATTGATTGCCCCCCATCTAGCTTCAGAGTTTGTTCTGTTAGGTGACCTAAACTGGGATATGCTTAACACCCCGGCAGTCCTACAATCTAAGCTAGATGCCCTCAATCTCACACAAATCATCAAGGAACCCACTAGGTACAACCCTAAATCTGTAAACAAGGGCACCCTCATAGACGTCATCCTGACCAACTGGCCCTCCAAATACACCTCCGCTGTCTTCAACCAGGATCTCAGCGATCACTGCCTCATTGCCTGTATCTGCTACGGAGCCGCAGTCAAACGACCACCCCTCATCACTGTCAAACGCTCCCTAAAACACTTCTGTGAGCAGGCCTTTCTAATCGACCTGGCCCGGGTATCCTGGAAGGACATTGACCTCATCCCGTCAGTTGAGGATGCCTGGTCATTCTTTAAAAGTAACTTCCTCACCATTCTAGATAAGCATGCTCCGTTCAAAAAATGCAGAACTAAGAACAGATATAGCCCTTGGTTCACTCCAGACCTGACTGCCCTCGACCAGCTCAAAAACATCCTGTGGCGGACTGCAATAGCATCGAACAGTCCCCGCGATATGCAACTGTTCAGGGAAGTCAGGAACCAATACACGCAGTCAGTCAGGAAAGCTAAGGCCAGCTTCTTCAGGCAGAAGTTTGCATCCTGTAGCTCCAACTCCAAAAAGTTCTGGGACACTGTGAAGTCCATGGAGAACAAGAGCACCTCCTCCCAGCTGCCCACTGCACTGAGGCTAGGTAACACGGTCACCACCGATAAATCCATGATTATCGAAAACTTCAACAAGCATTTCTCAACGGCTGGCCATGCCTTCCGCCTGGCTACTCCAACCTCGGCCAACAGCTCCGCCCCCCGCAGCTACTCGCCCAAGCCTCTCCAGGTTCTCCTTTACCCAAATCCAGATAGCAGATGTTCTGAAAGAGCTGCAAAACCTGGACCCGTACAAATCAGCTGGGCTTGACAATCTGGACCCTCTATTTCTGAAACTATCCGCCGCCATTGTCGCAACCCCTATTACCAGCCTGTTCAACCTCTCTTTCATATCGTCTGAGATCCCCAAGGACTGGAAAGCTGCCGCCGTCATCCCCCTCTTCAAAGGGGGAGACACCCTGGACCCAAACTGTTACAGACCTATATCCATCCTGCCCTGCCTATCTAAGGTCTTCGAAAGCCAAGTCAACAAACAGGTCACTGACCATCTCGAATCCCACCGTACCTTCTCCGCTGTGCAATCTGGTTTCCGAGCCGGTCACGGGTGCACCTCAGCCACGCTCAAGGTACTAAACGATATCATAACCGCCATCGATAAAAGACAGTACTGTGCAGCCGTCTTCATCGACCTTGCCAAGGCTTTCGACTCGGTCAATCACCATATTCTTATCGGCAGACTCAGCAGCCTTGGTTTTTCAGATGACTGCCTTGCCTGGTTCACCAATTACTTTGCAGACAGAGTTCAGTGTGTCAAATCGGAGGGCATGCTGTCCGGTCCTCTGGAAGTCTCTATGGGGGTGCCACAGGGTTCAATCCTCGGGCCGACTCTTTTTTCTGTATATATCAATGATGTTGCTCTTGCTGCGGGCGATTCCCTGATCCACCTCTATGCAGACGACACCATTCTATATACTTCCGGCCCGTCCTTGGACACTGTGCTATCTAACCTCCAAACGAGCTTCAATGCCATACAACACTCCTTCCATGGCCTCCAACTGCTCTTAAACGCTAGTAAAACCAAATGCATGCTTTTCAACCGTTCGCTGCCTGCACCCGCACGCGTGACCAGCATCACCACCCTGGATGGTTCCAACCTTGAATATGTGGACATCTATAAGTACCTAGGTGTCTGGCTAGACTGTAAACTCTCCTTCCAGACTCATATCAAACATCTCCAATCGAAAATCAAATCAAGAGTCGGCTTTCTATTCCGCAACAAAGCCTCCTTCACTCACGCCGCCAAACTTACCCTAGTAAAACTGACTATCCTACCGATCCTCGACTTCGGCGATGTCATCTACAAAATTGCTTCCAACACTCTACTCAGCAAACTGGATGCAGTTTATCACAGTGCCATCCGTTTTGTCACTAAAGCACCTTATACCACCCACCACTGCGACTTGTACGCTCTAGTCGGCTGGCCCTCGCTACATATTCGTCGCCAGACCCACTGGCTCCAGGTCATCTAGAAGTCCATGCTAGGTAAAGCTCCGCCTTATCTCAGTTTACTGGTCACGATGGCAACACCCATCCGTAGCACGCGCTCCAGCAGGTGTATCTCACTGATCATCCCTAAAGCCAACACCTCATTTGGCCGCCTTTCGTCCCAGTTCTCTGCTGCCTGTGACTGGAACGAATTGCAAAAATCGCTGAAGTTGGAGACTTTTATCTCCCTCACCAACTTCAAACATCTGCTATCTGAGCAGCTAACCGATCGCTGCAGCTGTACATAGTCTATCTGCAAATAGCCCACCCATTTTTACCTACCTCATCCCCATACTGTTTTTATTTATTTACTTTTCTGCTCTTTTGCACACCAATATCTCTACCTGTACATGACCATCTGATCATTTATCACTCCAGTGTTAATCTGCAAAATTGTAATTATTCGCCTACATCATGCCTTTTGCACACAATGTATATAGACTCCCCTTTTTTTTCTTCCTATTGTGTTATTGACTTGTTAATTGTTTACTCCATGTGTAACTCTGTGTTGTCTGCTCACACTGCTATGCTTTATCTTGGCCAGGTCGCAGTTGCAAACAAGAACTTGTTCTCAACTAGCCTACCTCGTTAAATAAAGGTGAAATAAAAAAATGGAAGGTTTGGGAATCGCTTCCTTTTAGGTGGTTGTAGAATTTAACGACTCTTTTCTGGTTTTTGATAATTAGCGGGTATCGGCCTAATTCTGCATGATTTGATTGATTTGATTGAGTTTAACACGCTTAAATGTCCTTGGCGCCGGTGGCACTGTGTTATCATCAACGCTGGCAAAGAAGGTGTTTAGCTTGTCTGGAAGCAAGACGTTGGTGTCCGCAATGTGGCTGGTCATCCTTTTGTAGTCTGTGATTGTCTGTAGACCCTGCCACAGATGTCTCGTGTCTGAGCCATTGAATTGCGACTCCACTTTGTCTCTATACTGATGTTCACAATCCTTATATTATGGAATGATTTTATTAATACAAAAATAAATGTACAAGTAGCCAGGGCACACTCCAACACTTAGACATATTTTACTAACAAAACATTTGTACTTAGTGTGTCTGCCAGATCAAAGGCAGTAGGGATGACCAGGGATGCGTGTGAGTGTATGAATTGGACAAATTTGAACAAATTGGACAAATTTCTTGTACTACTAAGCATTTGAAATTTAAGAACTACTTTTGTCAGGGAAAATTTATGGAGTAATAAGTACATTATTTTCTTAAGGAATGTAGTGGAGTAAAAGTAAAAGTTGTCAAAAATATAAATAGTAAAGTACAGACACCACCAAAAAATGACTTTTTACTTAATTAAGTACTTTACACCACTGAACAACGCAAGCCTTTCGGGAACCAGGCCAAGGTTTGAGAAGTCAATGAGAGAAGGGAAGAATTCTTCCTTAGTTGTTAATTTTCTCTGAATCTAAAGGCACAACCTATATTCGAGCCAATGTCTTATGTAGTTGAACATGTTATTACTCCAACCTTGCGAATGTGACAAACTGACACATTTTCATTTTCGTCAAAAACAACTTTATATTGAAGGAGTGCCTTTGATTTGATGGCCTAGCTCGGCGCTACACTACTGTTAGACACAATGACGTATTTCTACACTTGAGCTTATGGTGTGTTCTAGACCACTAGGAACTCTGAAAAATACGTGGTCAATCATGATGTCAGAGAGGCCAGAGTTCCCGAGTTTGATGACCTTTTAAAACTATTTTCCCCAGTCGGAGGGGTTAGTTTTTTTTCTCCGAGTTCCCAGTTATCTTGAAGGCACTGAAGTCTGAGATTTCCAAGTTCCCAGTTGTTTTGAGCATTAGCTAGCCAACATTGCCATGATATCGCCCACAAGTGTGATCAGGGATTTCTATTGGAAAAGCAGTTTTAGCCCATCTTCATACTGTACTCTCTTTACTAAAACTGTTATTGTAGAAGTGCTGTGTTGCCTGTTGGCTAGCGAAACTGCTCGTCTGAGATTACTAAAGATTAGAAAGCTGCCGCCGTCATCCCCCTCTTCAAAGGGGGAGACACCCTGGACCCAAACTGTTACAGACCTACATCCATCCTATTCTGCCTTTCTAAAGTCTTCGAAAGCCAAGTTAACAAACAGATCATCGATCATTTAGAATCCCACTGTACCTTCTCCGCTATGCAATCTGGTTTCAGAGCTGGTCACAGGTGCACCTCAGCCACGCTCAAGGTCCTAAACGATATCATAATCGCCATCGATAAAAGACAGTACTGTGCAGCCGTCTTCATCGACCTGGCCAAGGCTTTCGACTCTGTCAATCACCGTATTCTTATCGGCAGACTCAACAGCCTTGGTTTCTCTAATGACTGCCTCGCCTGGTTCACTAACTACTTCTCAGGTAGAGTTTAGTGTGTCAAATTGTAGGGCCTGTTGTCCGGACCTCTAGCAGTCTCTATGGGGGTGCCACAGGGTTCAATTCTCGGGCCGAATCTTTTCTCTGTATATATCAATGATGTCGCTCTGATTCTTTGATCCACCTCTACGCAGAAGACACCATTCTGTATACATCTGGCACCTCTTTGGACACTGTGTTAACAAACCTCCAAACAAGCTTCAATGCCATACAACACTTCTTCGGTGGCCTCCAACTGCTCTTAAATGCTAGTAAAACTAAATGCATGCTCTTCAACCGATCGCTGCCCGCACCCGCCCGCCCGACTAGCATCACTACTCTGGACGGTTCTGACTTAAAATGCCATTATAGGTTCTGACTCCGGTGCAATTATACACGTTATCAACATTTAAAACATGAGCATGCCTCATTCTGACCAAAGGTCACCAGTGTTTCCAATTGGGTGACTTTGGATTGATTTCAGACCCCTCCAGCGACTTTATTTGGTAGAGGCAAGCGACAAATGCATCTACTTTTCAGTGCCTTTGTGGAGTTTTGACACCGATTATTGCTATTGCTTTGGTAGCATTTAGCGACTTTTCCCACTCAATTGTGCCATAAATGAGAGTGGGGAAGCTGTCTCTGCAACAGAAGTCACAGCAAAGGTGCACACACAGGCAGGAGTGGGTGTAGGAGAGGAGGTGAAAAAGCAGTCTCCAGGGTGTACTTGAGAAAATGTTCTAAAATGTGAAGAAACAAAATATTTTGAAAAATATTACTGCAAACAATATATTCAATTTAATTCAATTTTAATAGTCAGGAAAACATTTACTGAGGGCACTCGTGTAAAATCTGTAGTTATTTTATATTTATAGGCCTACTTTTTTACTTTAGTCTTGGTCTGTGCGCATTGCTCTGTCTATCTGGCCTCTGCGCAGGCGCCCGTTGGCTCAATGTTTGATCCTCTGCTTCTGCCAAGTGCACAAGTGATGCTTTGCTCCGGGCGCTTGAGTGCCTGCTGTTGTTATCCTTATAGAAACTATGAATGATAAGACAGCACCTGATGCACTGCAGACTTGTTCCATTGTCCAATAACACGGTGTGCCATAGGATCGACGTCATGGGCGTTGATATTGTTGATCAATAGGTGGAAAAACAAAAAAAATCAACTGATGTCAGTGGGGAAGCCCAGTTGATTGCGTTTGTGCGATACAGAGACATTTCGCAAATTAATGAACACATTCTGTTCTGCAAGAAGCTAACGGAGAGAACTACAGGTGAAGATGTGTTTCACGTTATTGACTGCTCTTTCTCAGAGTTCAATCAGGATTGGAAATCCTGTGTTCATGTGTGCACCGATCGTGATGCATCAATGCACGGGAGAGTGAAATGATTAATTGCCCACAAAAAGGTCAAACCCACTGTATCATTCACAGAGAGGAATTGGCTGCAAGAGAATGAGTCCTAGGTTACATTAGGTTTTGAATGATGCAGTGGAAGTGATTCACTTTATCTCGTCCAGGCCTCTGAATCACTGACTGTTTGAAAGGCTCTGTGATGACACATTCTGTTCTGCAAGAAGCTAACGGAAAGAACTACAGGTGAAGATGTTTCACGTTATTGACTGCTCTTTCTCAGAGTGGGACTGAGCACCAGCAGTTACTGCTTCACGCCGACGTCCATTGGCTATCAAGAGGGAAAACGCTAAAGAGGCTTTTTGAGCTGCGTGCCAAAATAAGTTATTTTCTGTCTGAGCACTCACACCCCCTTGTGGCTGTGTTTGAGGACACAGATTGGGGAGCCCTCCTTTCCTATCTTGCAGATGTGTTCAGCAAACTGCCTGCTATATTGTGGCTAAAGAGTTACCTGTCTAACAGAACACAGAGGGTGTTCTTTAATGGAAGCCTCTCCAACATAATCCAGATAGAATCAGGAATTCCCCAGAGCAACTGTCTAGGCCCCTTACTTTTTTCAATCTTTACTAACGACATGCCACTGGCATTCAGTAACGCCAGTATGTCTATGTATGCGGATGACTCAACACTATACATGTCAGCTACTACAGCGACTGAAATGACTGCAACACTTAACAAAGACATGCAATTAGGTTTGAATGGGTGGCAAGGAATAAGTTGTTCCTAAATATAAAAATAAAAAATTAAAGCATTGTATTTGGGACAAATTCACTAAACCCTAAACTTCAAGTAAATATTGTAATAAATAATGTGGAAATTGAGCAAGTTGAGGTGACTAAACTGCTTGGAGTAACCCTGGATTGTAAACTGTCATGGTCAAAACATATTGATACAACAGTAGCTAAGATGAATGTCTGTCCATAATAATGCGCTGCTCTACCTTCTTAACAGCACTATCAACAAGGCAGGTCCTACAGGCTCTAGTTTTGTTGCACCTGTACTACTGTTCAGTCATGTGGTCATGTGCCACAAAGAGGGACTTAGGAAAATTGCAATTGACTCAGAACAGGGCAGCATGGCTGGCCCTTGGATGTACACAGAGAGCAAATATTAATAATATGCATGTCAACCTCTCCTGGCTCAAAAGTGAAGGCAGGGTAAAGTGACTAGGCTTCAGGATAGATAAGAGTAAGTTAAGAACAGAGCAGCACCAGCAAATGATGAGTGTAAAAGTGTGTGTAATATATATTTATTTGTTTTGTGTCAGATGGCAGGGAGTTTGGCCCCAGTGATGTACTGGGCTGTCCGCATCACCCTCTGTAGCTCTTTGCAATCAAGGGCGGTGCATTTTCCATACCAAGCGATGATGGAGCCAGTCAAGATGCTCTTGATGGTGCAGCTGTAGAACTTTTTGAGAATCCGAGAATCCATGCTAAATCTTTTTAGCCTCCTGAGGAGGAAGAGGCACTGCCGTGCCCTCTTTACAACTGTGCGGGTGTTTGTGGACCATGTTAAGTCCTTAGTGATGTGGACGCCAAGGAACTTGAACCTCTCGAACCGCTCCACTACAACCCTGTCAATGTGAATGGGGCTCTCCTGTAACGGTTCTCTTGTGGTGAAGGAGAGTCGGACCAAAATGCAGCGTGTAGATTGCGATCCATGTTTATTCAACAAACGTAACACGAATCTAAATACAAACACTACAAAACAAATAACGTAACGAAAACCGAAACAGCCTATACTTGCGTAAACTAACACAGAGACAGGACCAAAGACACTAAGGACAATCACCCACAAAACCCAACACAAAACAGGCTACCTAAATATGGTTCCCAATCAGAGACAATGCCTAACACCTGCCTCTGATTGAGAACCATATCAGGCCAAACATAGAAATAGACAAACCAGACACACAACATAGAATGCCCACCCAGCTCACGTCCTGACCAACACTAAAACAAGGAATACACATACGAACAATGGTCAGACCGTGACAGAACCCCCCCAAGGTGCGGACTCCGAACGCACAACCTAAACCTATAGGGGAGGGTCTGGGTGGGCATCTGTCCGCGGTAGCGGCGCTGGACGTGGACCCCACTCCATAGTTGTCTTAGTCCACCTCCTTAGCGTTCCTTGAGTGGCGACCCTCGCCGCAAACCTTGGCCTAGGAAACCTAACAACGGGCCCCACTGGACTGAGGGGCAGCTCCGGACTGAGGTAGCTCAGGACTGAGGGGTAGCTCGGGACTGAGGGGAAGCTCGGGACTGAGGGGAAGCTCGGGACTGAGGGGAAGCTCAGGAGTGAGAGGAAGCTCAGGAGTGAGAGGAAGCTCAGGCAGGTTGATGGATCTACCAGATCCTGGCTGGCTGGTGGTTTCGGCAGATCCTGGCTGACTGGCAGATCCTGGCTGACTGGCGGATCCTGGCGGATCCTGGCCGACTGGCAGTTCTGGCAGATCCCGGCTGACTGGCGGATCTGGAAGAGTCTGGTTGACTGTCGGATCTGGAAGAGTCTGGTTGACTGTCGGATCTGGAAGAGTCTGGTTGACTAGCAGATCTGGAAGAGTCTGGTTGACTGGCAGATCCTGGCTGACTGGCGGATCCTGGCTGACTGGTGGAGCCTGGCGGATCTTGGCTGACTGGCAGATCCTGGCCGACTGGCAGTTCTGGCAGATCCCGGCTGACTGGCGGTTCTGGAAGAGTCTGGTTGACTGGCGGATCTGGAAGAGTCTGGTTGACTGTCGGATCTGGAAGAGTCTGGTTGACTAGCAGATCTGGAAGAGTCTGGTTGACTGGCAGATCCTGGCTGACTGGCGGATCCTGGCTGACTGGTGGAGCCTGGCGGATCTTGGCTGACTGGCAGATCCTGGCCGACTGGCAGTTCTGGCAGATCCCGGCTGACTGGCGGTTCTGGAAGAGTCTGGTTGACTGGCGGATCTGGAAGAGTCTGGTTGACTGGCGGATCTGGAAGAGTCTGGATGACTGGCGGATCTGGAAGAGTCTGGATGACTGGCGGATCTGGAAGAGTCTGGTTGACTGGCGGATCTGGAAGAGTCTGGTTGACTGGTGGATCTGGAAGAGTCTGGTTGACTGGTGGATCTGGAAGTCTGGTTGACTGGCAGATCTGGAAGAGTCTGGCTGACTGGCGGATCCTGGCAGACTGACGGATCTGGCTGCTCCATGCTGACTGGCGGCTCTGGCTGCTCCACACTCTCTGGCTGCTCCATATAGGCTGACAGCTCTGGCGGCTTCTTACAGACTGGCAGCTCTGGCGGCTCCGTGCAGACTGGCAGCTCCTTGCACACTGGCAGCTCCTTGCAGACTGGCAGCTCCGTGCAGACTGGCAGCTCCGTGCAGACTGGCAGCTCCTTGCAGACTGGCAGCTCCTTGCAGACTGGCAGCTCCTTGCAGACTGGCAGCTCTGGCTGCTCCATGCAGACTGACAGCTCTGGCTGCTCCATGCAGACTGACAGCTCTGGCTGCTCCATGCAGGCTGGCAGCTCTGGCTGCTCCATGCAGGCTGGCAGCTCTGGCTGCTCCATGCAGGCTGGCAGCTCTGGCTGCTCCATGCAGGCTGGCAGCTCAGGCGGGAGACTCCGGCAGCGCAGGAGAGGAGAAAGGCTCCAGCAGCGCTGAACAAGCGGGAGACTCCGGCAGCGCTGGAGAGGCGAGGCGCACTGGAGGCCTGATGCGTGGTGCTGGCACTGGTGGTACTGGACCGAGGACACGCACAGGAAGCCTGGTGCGGGGAGCTGCTACCGGAGGGCTGGGGTGTGGAGGTGGTACTGGATATACCGGACCGTGCAGGCGCACTGGAGCTCTTGAGCACCGAGCCTGCCCAACCTTACCTGGTTGAATGCTCTCGGTTGCCCTGCCAGTGCTTGGCGAGGTGGAATAGACCGCACTGGGCTATGCAGGCGAACCGGAGACACCGAGCGCAAGGCTGGTGCCATGTAAGCCGGCCCAAGGAGACGCACTGGGGACCAGATGCGTAGAGCCGGCTTCATGGCATTTGGCTCAACGCTCAATCTAGCCCGGCCGATACACGGAGCTGGAATATACCGCACCGGGCTATGCACCCGCACTGGGGACACCGTGCGCACCACTGCATAACACGGTGCCTGCCCGGTCTCTCTAGCCCCCCGGTAAGCACAGGGAGTTTGCACAGGTCTCCTACCTGGCGTAGCCATACTCCCTGTGAGACCCCCAAGAAATTTTTGGGGCTGACACTCAGGCTTCCTTGCCAACCGTGTTCGCTCATATCGCCGGCTCCTACCTCCGGCTGCCTCTGCTCTCCTCGCTGCCTCCACCTGTTCCCATGGAAGGCGATCCCTTCCCGCCAGGATCTCCTCCTATGTATAGCGTGGAGACTGGCAGCTCCTTGCAGAGCCATCCAATATATCATCCCATGTCCAATCCTCATTGCGCCGCTGTTGCTGCCTTTGTTGCTTCTCCTGTGGCTCCTGCCTGTTGACACGCTGCTTGGTCCGTTTGTGGTGGGTGATTCTGTAACGGTTCTCTTGTGGTGAAGGAGAGTCGGACCAAAATGCAGCGTGTAGATTGCGATCCATGTTTATTCAACAAACGTAACACGAATCTAAATACAAACACTACAAAACAAATAACGTAACGAAAACCGAAACAGCCTATACTTGCGTAAACTAACACAGAGACAGGACCAAAGACACTAAGGACAATCACCCACAAAACCCAACACAAAACAGGCTACCTAAATATGGTTCCCAATCAGAGACAATGCCTAACACCTGCCTCTGATTGAGAACCATATCAGGCCAAACATAGAAATAGACAAACCAGACACACAACATAGAATGCCCACCCAGCTCACGTCCTGACCAACACTAAAACAAGGAAAACACATACGAACGATGGTCAGACCGTGACATCTCCCCTCCCTGTATATAGCTGCACATTGATCTGGTACTGGTACTCCCTGTTCATAGCTGCACATTGATCTGGTACTGGTACTCCCTGTTTATAGCTGCACATTGATCTGGTACTCCCTGTTTATAGCTCCACATTGATCTGGTACTGGTACTCCCTGTATATAGCTCCACATTGATCTGGTACTGGTACTCCCTGTATGTAGCTGCACATTGATCTGGTACTGGTACTCCCTGTATATAGCTCCACATTAATCTGGTACTGGTACACCCTGTTTATAGCTGCACATTGATCTGGTACTGGTACTCCCTGTATATAGCTGCACATTGATCTGGTACTGGTACTCCCTGTATGTAGCTGCACATTGATCTGGTACTGGTACACCCTGTTTATAGCTGCACATTGATCTGGTACTGGTACTCCCTGTATATAGCTGCACATTGATCTGGTACTGGTACACCCTGTTTATAGCTGCACATTGATCTGGTACTGGTACTCCCTGTATATAGCTGCACATTGATCTGGTACTGGTACTCCCTGTATATAGCTGCACATTGATCTGGTACTGGTACTCCCTGTATATAGCTGCACATTGATCTGGTACTGGTACTCCCTGTATATAGCTGCACATTGATCTGGTACTGGTACTCCCTGTATGTAGCTGCACATTGATCTGGTACTGGTACTCCCTGTATGTAGCTGCACATTGATCTGGTACTGGTACACCCTGTTTATAGCTGCACATTGATCTGGTACTGGTACTCCCTGTATATAGCTCCACATTGATCTGGTACTGGTACTCCCTGTATGTAGCTGCACATTGATCTGGTACTGGTACACCCTGTTTATAGCTGCACATTGATCTGGTACTGGTACTCCCTGTATATAGCTCCACATTGATCTGGTACTGGTACACCCTGTTTATAGCTGCACATTGATCTGGTACTGGTACACCCTGTATGTAGCTGCACATTGATCTGGTACTGGTACACCTTGTTTATAGCTGCACATTGATCTGGTACTGGTACACCCTGTTTATAGCTCCACATTGATCTGGTACTGGTACACCCTGTTTATAGCTGCACATTGATCTGGTACTGGTACTCCCTGTATATAGCTGCACATTGATCTGGTACTGGTACACCCTGTTTATAGCTGCACATTGATCTGGTACTGGTACTCCCTGTATATAGCTGCACATTGATCTGGTACTGGTACTCCCTGTATATAGCTGCACATTGATCTGGTACTGGTACTCCCTGTATATAGCTGCACATTGATCTGGTACTGGTACTCCCTGTATATAGCTGCACATTGATCTGGTACTGGTACTCCATGTATATAGCTCCACATTGATCTGGTACTGGTACTCCCTGTATGTAGCTGCACATTGATCTGGTACTGGTACACCCTGTTTATAGCTGCACATTGATCTGGTACTGGTACTCCCTGTATATAGCTGCACATTGATCTGGTACTGGTACTCCCTGTATATAGCTCCACATTGATCTGGTACTGGTACACCCTGTATATAGCTCCACATTGATCTGGTACTGGTACACCCTGTTTATAGCTGCACATTGATCTGGTACTGGTACACCCTGTTTATAGCTCCACATTGATCTGGTACTGGTACTCCATGTATATAGCTCCACATTGATCTGGTACTGGTACTCCCTGTTTATAGCTCCACATTGATCTGGTACTGGTACTCCATGTATATAGCTGCACATTGATCTGGTACTGGTACACCCTGTTTATAGCTCCACATTGATCTGGTACTGGTACTCCATGTATATAGCTCCACATTGATCTGGTACTGGTACACCCTGTTTATAGCTCCACATTGATCTGGTACTGGTACTCCCTGTATATAGCTGCACATTGATCTGGTACTGGTACACCCTGTTTATAGCTCCACATTGATCTGGTACTGGTACTCCCTGTATATAGCTGCACATTGATCTGGTACTGGTATTCCCTGTATATAGCTCCACATTGATCTGGTACTGGTACACCCTGTTTATAGCTCCACATTGATCTGGTACTGGTACTCCCTGTATATAGCTGCACATTGATCTGGTACTGGTACTCCCTGTATATAGCTGCACATTGATCTGGTACTGGTACTCCCTGTATATAGCTGCACATTGATCTGGTACTGGTACTCCATGTATATAGCTCCACATTGATCTGGTACTGGTACTCCCTGTATGTAGCTGCACATTGATCTGGTACTGGTACACCCTGTTTATAGCTGCACATTGATCTGGTACTGGTACACCCTGTTTATAGCTGCACATTGATCTGGTACTGGTACTCCCTGTATATAGCTCCACATTGATCTGGTACTGGTACACCCTGTTTATAGCTCCACATTGATCTGGTACTGGTACTCCATGTATATAGCTCCACATTGATCTGGTACTGGTACTCCCTGTTTATAGCTCCACATTGATCTGGTACTGGTACTCCATGTATATAGCTGCACATTGATCTGGTACTGGTACACCCTGTTTATAGCTCCACATTGATCTGGTACTGGTACTCCATGTATATAGCTCCACATTGATCTGGTACTGGTACACCCTGTTTATAGCTGCACATTGATCTGGTACTGGTACACCCTGTTTATAGCTCCACATTGATCTGGTACTGGTACTCCCTGTATATAGCTGCACATTGATCTGGTACTGGTATTCCCTGTATATAGCTCCACATTGATCTGGTACTGGTACACCCTGTTTATAGCTCCACATTGATCTGGTACTGGTACTCCCTGTATATAGCTGCACATTGATCTGATACTGGTACACCCTGTTTATAGCTCCACATTGATCTGGTACTGGTACTCCCTGTATATAGCTCCACATTGATCTGGTACTGGCACTCCATGTATATAGCTCCACATTGATCTGGTACTGGTACTCCCTGTATATAGATGCACATTGATCTGGTACTGGTACTCCCTGTTTATAGCTGCACATTGATCTGATACTGGTACTCCCTGTATATAGCTCCACATTGATTTGGTACTGGTACTCCCTGTATATAGCTCCACATTGATCTGGTACTGGTACTCCCTGTATGTAGCTGTTCATTGATCTGGTACTGGTACTCCCTGTTTATAGCTGCACATTGATCTGGTACTGGTACTCCCTGTTTATAGCTGTACATTGATCTGGTACTGGTACTCCCTGTTTATAGCTGTACATTGATCTGGTACTGGTACTCCCTGTATATAGCTGCACATTGATCTGGTACTGGTACTCCCTGTTTATAGCTCCACATTGATCTGGTACTGGTACTCCTGTATGTAGCTCCACATTGATCTGGTACTGGTACACCCTGTTTATAGCTGCACATTGATCCGGTACTGGTACTCCCTGTATATAGCTCCACATTGATCTGGTACTGGTACTCCCTGTATATAGCTGCACATTGATCTGGTACTGGTACACCCTGTTTATAGCTGCACATTGATCTGGTACTGGTACACCCTGTTTATAGCTCCACATTGATCTGGTACTGGTACTCCCTGTTTATAGCTCCACATTGATCTGGTACTGGTACTCCATGTATATAGCTCCACATTGATCTGGTACTGGTACACCCTGTTTATAGCTGCACATTGATCTGGTACTGGTACTCCCTGTATATAGCTCCACATTGATCTGGTACTGGTACTCCCTGTATATAGCTCCACATTGATCTGATACTGGTACTCCCTGTATATAGCTCCACATTGATCTGATACTGGTACTTCCTGTATATAGCTCCACATTGATCTGGTACTGGTACACCCTGTTTATAGCTGCACATTGATCTGGTACTGGTACACCCTGTATATAGCTGCACATTGATCTGGTACTGGTACACCCTGTATATAGCTGCACATTGATCTGGTACTGGTACTCCCTGTATATAGCTCCACATTGATCTGGTACTGGTACACCCTGTATATAGCTGCACATTGATCTGGTACTGGTACTCCCTGTATATAGCTCCACATTGATCTGGTACTGGTACACCCTGTATATAGCTCCACATTGATCTGGTACTGGTACACCCTGTATATAGCTCCACATTGATCTGGTACTGGTACACCCTGTATATAGCTCCACATTGATCTGGTACTGGTACACCCTGTTTATAGCTGCACATTGATCTGGTACTGGTACACCCTGTTTATAGCTCCACATTGATCTGGTACTGGTACTCCCTGTATGTAGCTGCACATTGATCTGGTACTGGTACACCCTGTTTATAGCTGCACATTGATCTGGTACTGGTACTCCCTGTATATAGCTCCACATTGATCTGGTACTGGTACTCCCTGTATATAGCTGCACATTGATCTGGTACTGGTACACCCTGTTTATAGCTGCACATTGATCTGGTACTGGTACACCCTGTTTATAGCTCCACATTGATCTGGTACTGGTACTCCCTGTATATAGCTCCACATTGATCTGGTACTGGTACTCCCTGTATATAGCTCCACATTGATCTGGTACTGGTACACCCTGTATATAGCTGCACATTGATCTGGTACTGGTACTCCCTGTATATAGCTCCACATTGATCTGGTACTGGTACTCCCTGTATATAGCTCCACATTGATCTGATACTGGTACTCCCTGTATATAGCTCCACATTGATCTGATACTGGTACTTCCTGTATATAGATGCAAATTGATCTGGTACTGGTACTCCCTGTATATAGCTCCACATTGATCTGGTACTGGTACACCCTGTATATAGCTGCACATTGATCTGGTACTGGTACTGGTACTCCCTGTATATAGCTCCACATTGATCTGGTACTGGTACACCCTGTATATAGCTCCACATTGATCTGGTACTGGTACACCCTGTATATAGCTGCACATTGATCTGGTACTGGTACTCCCTGTATATAGCTCCACATAGATCTGGTACTGGTACACCCTGTATATAGCTGCACATTGATCTGGTACTGGTACTGGTACTCCCTGTATATAGCTCCACATTGATCTGGTACTGGTACACCCTGTATATAGCTCCACATTGATCTGGTACTGGTACACCCTGTATATAGCTGCACATTGATCTGGTACTGGTACTGGTACTCCCTGTATATAGCTCCACATTGATCTGGTACTGGTACACCCTGGTACACCCTGTATATAGCTCCACATTGATCTGGTACTGGTACACCCTGTATATAGCTCCACATTGATCTGGTACTGGTACTCCCTGTATATAGCTCCACATTGATCTGGTACTGGTACACCCTGTATATAGCTCCACATTGATCTGGTACTGGTACTCCCTGTTTATAGCTCCACATTGATCTGGTACTGGTACTCCATGTATATAGCTGCACATTGATCTGGTACTGGTACACCCTGTTTATAGCTCCACATTGATCTGGTACTGGTACTCCATGTATATAGCTCCACATTGATCTGGTACTGGTACACCCTGTTTATAGCTGCACATTGATCTGGTACTGGTACACCCTGTTTATAGCTCCACATTGATCTGGTACTGGTACTCCCTGTATATAGCTGCACATTGATCTGGTACTGGTATTCCCTGTATATAGCTCCACATTGATCTGGTACTGGTACACCCTGTTTATAGCTCCACATTGATCTGGTACTGGTACTCCCTGTATATAGCTGCACATTGATCTGATACTGGTACACCCTGTTTATAGCTCCACATTGATCTGGTACTGGTACTCCCTGTATATAGCTCCACATTGATCTGGTACTGGCACTCCATGTATATAGCTCCACATTGATCTGGTACTGGTACTCCCTGTATATAGATGCACATTGATCTGGTACTGGTACTCCCTGTTTATAGCTGCACATTGATCTGATACTGGTACTCCCTGTATATAGCTCCACATTGATTTGGTACTGGTACTCCCTGTATATAGCTCCACATTGATCTGGTACTGGTACTCCCTGTATGTAGCTGTACATTGATCTGGTACTGGTACTCCCTGTTTATAGCTGCACATTGATCTGGTACTGGTACTCCCTGTATATAGCTCCACATTGATCTGGTACTGGTACACCCTGTATATAGCTGCACATTGATCTGGTACTGGTACTCCCTGTATATAGATGCACATTGATCTGGTACTGGTACTCCCTGTATATAGCTCCACATTGATCTGGTACTGGTACTCCCTGTATGTAGCTGCACATTGATCTGGTACTGGTACACCCTGTTTATAGCTGCACATTGATCCGGTACTGGTACTCCCTGTATATAGCTCCACATTGATCTGGTACTGGTACTCCCTGTATATAGCTGCACATTGATCTGGTACTGGTACACCCTGTTTATAGCTGCACATTGATCTGGTACTGGTACACCCTGTTTATAGCTCCACATTGATCTGGTACTGGTACTCCCTGTTTATAGCTCCACATTGATCTGGTACTGGTACTCCATGTATATAGCTCCACATTGATCTGGTACTGGTACACCCTGTTTATAGCTGCACATTGATCTGGTACTGGTACTCCCTGTATATAGCTCCACATTGATCTGGTACTGGTACTCCCTGTATATAGCTCCACATTGATCTGATACTGGTACTCCCTGTATATAGCTCCACATTGATCTGATACTGGTACTTCCTGTATATAGCTCCACATTGATCTGGTACTGGTACACTGGTACTGGTACTCCTGTTTATAGCTGCACATTGATCTGGTACTGGTACACCCTGTATATAGCTGCACATTGATCTGGTACTGGTACACCCTGTATATAGCTGCACATTGATCTGGTACTGGTACTCCTGTATATAGCTCCACATTGATCTGGTACTGGTACACCCTGTATATAGCTGCACATTGATCTGGTACTGGTACTCCCTGTATATAGCTCCACATTGATCTGGTACTGGTACACCTGTATGGTAGCTGTTTACATTGATCTGGTACTGGTACACCCTGTATATAGCTCCACATTGATCTGGTACTGGTACACCCTGTATATAGCTCCACATTGATCTGGTACTGGTACACCCTGTTTATAGCTGCACATTGATCTGGTACTGGTACACCCTGTTTATAGCTCCACATTGATCTGGTACTGGTACTCCCTGTATGTAGCTGCACATTGATCTGGTACTGGTACACCTGTTTATAGCTGCACATTGATCTGGTACTGGTACTCCTGTATATAGCTCCACATTGATCTGGTACTGGTACTCCCTGTATATAGCTGCACATTGATCTGGTACTGGTACACCCTGTTTATAGCTGCACATTGATCTGGTACTGGTACACCCTGTTTATAGCTCCACATTGATCTGGTACTGGTACTCCTGTTTATAGCTCCACATTGATCTGGTACTGGTACTCCTGTATATAGCTCCACATTGATCTGGTACTGGTACACCCTGTTTATAGCTGCACATTGATCTGGTACTGGTACTCCTGTATATAGCTCCACATTGATCTGGTACTGGTACTCCCTGTATATAGCTGCACATTGATCTGATACTGGTACTCCTGTATATAGCTCCACATTGATCTGATACTGGTACTTCCTGTATATAGATGCAAATTGATCTGGTACTGGTACTCCCTGTATATAGCTCCACATTGATCTGGTACTGGTACACCCTGTATATAGCTGCACATTGATCTGGTACTGGTACTGGTACTGGTACCTCTGTATATAGCTCCACATTGATCTGGTACTGGTACACCCCTGTATATAGCTCCACATTGATCTGGTACTGGTACACCCTGTATATAGCTCCACATTGATCTGGTACTGGTACTCCCTGTATATAGCTCCACATTGATCTGGTACTGGTACACCCTGTATATAGCTCCACATTGATCTGGTACTGGTACTGGTACTCCCTGTATATAGCTCCACATTGATCTGGTACTGGTACACCCTGTATATAGCTCCACATTGATCTGGTACTGGTACACCCTGTATATAGCTGCACATTGATCTGGTACTGGTACTGGTACTCCCTGTATATAGCTCCACATTGATCTGGTACTGGTACACCCTGTATATAGCTCCACATTGATCTGGTACTGGTACACCCTGTATATAGCTCCACATTGATCTGGTACTGGTACTCCCTGTATATAGCTCCACATTGATCTGGTACTGGTACACCCTGTATATAGCTCCACATTGATCTGGTACTGGTACACCCTGTTTATAGCTGCACATTGATCTGGTACTGGTACACCCTGTATATAGCTGCACATTGATCTGGTACTGGTACTCCCTGTATATAGCTCCACATTGATCTGGTACTGGTACACCCTGTATATAGCTGCACATTGATCTGGTACTGGTACTCCCTGTATATAGCTCCACATTGATCTGGTACTGGTACACCCTGTATATAGCTCCACATTGATCTGGTACTGGTACTCCCTGTATGTAGCTGTACATTGATCTGGTACTGGTACACCCTGTATATAGCTCCACATTGATCTGGTACTGGTACTCCCTGTATGTAGCTGTACATTGATATGGTACTGGTACACCCTGTATATAGCTCCACATTGATCTGGTACTGGTACACCCTGTATATAGCTCCACATTGATCTGGTACTGGTACACCCTGTATATAGCTCCACATTGATCTGGTACTGGTACACCCTGTATATAGCTCCACATTGATCTGGTACTGGTACACCCTGTATATAGCTCCACATTGATCTGGTACTGGTACACCCTGTTTATAGCTGCACATTGATCTGGTACTGGTACACCCTGTTTATAGCTCCACATTGATCTGGTACTGGTACTCCCTGTATGTAGCTGCACATTGATCTGGTACTGGTACACCCTGTTTATAGCTGCACATTGATCTGGTACTGGTACTCCCTGTATATAGCTCCACATTGATCTGGTACTGGTACTCCCTGTATATAGCTGCACATTGATCTGGTACTGGTACACCCTGTTTATAGCTGCACATTGATCTGGTACTGGTACACCCTGTTTATAGCTCCACATTGATCTGGTACTGGTACTCCCTGTTTATAGCTCCACATTGATCTGGTACTGGTACTCCATGTATATAGCTCCACATTGATCTGGTACTGGTACACCCTGTTTATAGCTGCACATTGATCTGGTACTGGTACTCCCTGTATATAGCTCCACATTGATCTGGTACTGGTACTCCCTGTATATAGCTCCACATTGATCTGATACTGGTACTCCCTGTATATAGCTCCACATTGATCTGATACTGGTACTTCCTGTATATAGATGCAAATTGATCTGGTACTGGTACTCCCTGTATATAGCTCCACATTGATCTGGTACTGGTACACCCTGTATATAGCTGCACATTGATCTGGTACTGGTACTGGTACTCCCTGTATATAGCTCCACATTGATCTGGTACTGGTACACCCTGTATATAGCTCCACATTGATCTGGTACTGGTACACCCTGTATATAGCTGCACATTGATCTGGTACTGGTACTCCCTGTATATAGCTCCACATTGATCTGATCTGGTACTTGATCTGTACACACCTGTATATAGCTGCACATTGATCTGGTACTGGTACTCCCTGTATATAGATGCACATTGATCTGGTACTGGTACTCCCTGTATATAGCTCCACATTGATCTGGTACTGGTACTCCCTGTATATAGCTCCACATTGATCTGGTACTGGTACACCCTGTTTATAGCTCCACATTGATCTGGTACTGGTACTCCCTGTATATAGCTCCACATTGATCTGGTACTGGTACACCCTGTTTATAGCTCCACATTGATCTGGTACTCCCTGTATATAGCTCCACATTGATCTGGTACTGGTACACCCTGTATATAGCTCCACATTGATCTGGTACTGGTACTCCCTGTATATAGCTCCACATTGATCTGGTACTGGTACTCCCTGTATATAGCTCCACATTGATCTGGTACTGGTACACCCTGTTTATAGCTCCACATTGATCTGGTACTGGTACTCCCTGTATATAGCTCCACATTGATCTGGTACTGGTACACCCTGTTTATAGCTCCACATTGATCTGGTACTGGTACACCCTGTTTATAGCTGCACATTGATCTGGTACTGGTACACCCTGTATATAGCTCCACATTGATCTGGTACTGGTACTCCCTGTATATAGCTCCACATTGATCTGGTACTGGTACACCCTGTTTATAGCTGCACATTGATCTGATACTGGTACTCCCTGTTTATAGCTCCTCCTATTTTATATTTATTTTCGAACACTGCATCGTTGGGAATGGCTCGTAAGCAAGCATTTAAGGAAAAAGTCTACACCAGTTGTATTTGGTGCTTGGGACAAGTAACATTGGATTTGATTAGATTTTTTTGAGTTAGCGCCCAACTGACTCGCAGTCACTCCTTGAAGGAGAGCTCTCCTTGTCCCGAATTGCTCAGAATGCACCGCGTGACCCATTGACGATGCAGGGCATCGTACACAATGGGCGTTAATAGAATTCCATTGGAGTTTCCCATCTCCTCAAAAGTACAGTATCTCTGATAGGGCACAGGGACATCCATTGAGCAGCAAAGACAATTCCTGTCAACCTTGACCTCATGAACTTTGCCAACGTGTGCCACAGATGTAATGCTGAAGAAATGTGTAATGAAAGAAATGAAAGACCCTGTTTTTGTTGGCTGCGTCTGATGTTGGGTGTTAACCTCCCTCACCTGTCCTGCAGTGATGGTTCAGGAGATAACCACCACCACAAAGCCTGGAGTATCTACTGTGGCTATTCAAATTTCATTTCCTTAATGGCACAAGCAAATGAGACAAACCAGACCATGGTCTATGGTGCAAATTTGAGTTAGAATATATTGATAACTGTCAATATGATGTCTATAGACGAGGAATTTGTACAGTAGGTTGTTTTTATTGTGAAAAATATAAAACTATTGTCCTATTTCTAAACAGTTAAGATAATTCTATCCATTAATAGTGTCTATTGCAATTATCCACAAACATCATCCATGTAAATTAGAGAACACATTCCTGTGAATATTGTCCTGATGTGGCCTCTCTTCTTCAATCAGAAGTATCTTCATTCTGTGCTGCCTCGCCCTGACCACCCTGACTTTTAGTCTGTGTATGTTCCTGTTCCTGCAGGGTGTGTGTGACACTGCCCATCTCCTCTCCATGCTTCTCCTCCTGTCTGCAGGCTGCCTGGCTGATGGCCTGACCCACGAGGGAGGTGAGGGCGGCCAGCCCGATCAGGTACCCATCCTCCCGATTCCCCTCGGCCCACGGGACGTCATGCCTCAGCTGCACAGTGCTGGGCGACGGGGTGGTCTTCCCAAAGTCTATCATCCAGATGCTTGCCTTACTGGTCCAGTCGTGGACGAAGAGGAGCGAGCTGCCAATCACCTGCCCGGTGAACCCAAAACATTACTGCATGACTAGTTCTGAGGCTAAATACGTTATTATGAAGTAGAGGGAGGGGTGACATGTTTAAGTAGCACATATCAACTGACCTCATGGGCTTTGAAAAATGGGGATTCCTTCAGGGCTTCATCCAGAGCCTGAAGTCTGGAATGGTAGGCCTTCTAAGGGTGAGAAACAGGAAGGGAGAGTGCAGGGTGAACAGGAGAAATATTCAGCTACATTATTAGAGCTGTTGATGGTGAATGACTGACCAGGATGTGTAGATGACTCTTGGTGAAGGAGAGGAGGGCCTCGGTGACCTGGACTGGGGTGAGCATCTTAAAGTCCCGCTGTATGCTGCCGTTCTCCATCTAACATGGACACAGAGGGACAGATGCAGACTAAGGCCTAGATTCAATCAGATCAAGTGTTAATTGGCGATAGCTGACATACATAACCCCAGCATACATAACCCCAGCATACATAAACCCAGCATACATAATCCCAGCATACATAATCCCAGCATACATAAACCCAGCATGCATAACCCCAGCATAAAGTAGCCCAGCATACATAACCCCAGCATACATAACCCCAGCATAAAGTAGCCCAGCATACATAACCCCAGAATACATAACCCCAGCATACATAACCCCAGCATACATAAACCCACCATACATAATCCCAGTATACAAAACCCCAGCATAAAGTAGCCCAGCATACAGAAGCCCAGTATACATAATCCCAGCATACATAATCCCAGCATAAAGTAGCCCAGCATACAGAAGCCCAGCATACAGACGCCCAGCATACAGAAGCCTAGTATACATAACTCCAGTACACAGTGCATTCGGAAAGTATTCAGACCCCTTGACTTTTTCTTAATTTTGTTATGTTACAGCCTTATTCTGAAATGGATTAAATCCTTTTTTCCGTCATTAATCTAGATACAATACTCCCTAATGACAAAGCAAAAACAAGTTTTTAGATTTTTTTGCAAACGGAACATTTACATAAGTATTCAGACCCTTTACTCAGTACTTTGTTGAAGCACCTTTGGCAGCGATTACAGCCTTGAGTCTTCTTGGGTGTGATGCTGCAAGTTTGGCACACCTGTATTTGGGGAGTTTCTCCCATTCTTCTCTGCAGATTTTCTCAAGCTCTCTCAGGTTGGATGGGGATCGTTGCTGCACAGCTATTTTCAGGTCTCTCCAGAGATGTTCGATCAGGTTCAAGTCTGTGCTCTGGCTGGGCCACTCAAGGACATTCAGAGACTTGTCCCGAAGCCACTCCTGCGTTGTCTTGGCTGTTGTCCTGTTGAAAGGTGAACCTTCACCCCAGTCTGAGGGCCTGAGCACTCTGGAGCAGGTTTTCATCAATGATCTCCATGTACTTTGCACGGTTCATCTTTCTCTCGATCCTGATTAGTCTCCCAGTCCCTGACACTGAAAACATCCCCACAGCATGATGCTGCCACCACTATGCTTCACAGTAGGGATGGAGCCGGGTTTCCTCCAGACGTGACGCTTGCCATTCAGGCCAAAGAGTTCAATCAGACCAGACAATCTTGTTTCTCATGGTCTGAGAGTCTATGTGCCTTTTGGCAAACTCCAAGCGGGCTGCCTTTTACTGAGGAGTGGCTTTCGTCTGGCCACTCTACCACAAAGGCCTGATTGGTGGAGTGCTGCAGAGATGGTTGTCCTTCTGGAAGGTTCTCCCATCTCCCCAGATGAACTCTGGAGCTCTGTCAGAGTGACCATCACTTTCTTGGTCACCTCCCTGACCAAGGCCCTTCTCTCCCGATTGCTCAGTTTGGCCGTGCGGCCAGCTCTAGGAAGAGTCTTGGTGGTTCCAAACGTCTCCCATTTAAGAATGATGGAGCCAATTGTGTTTTTGGGGACCTTCAATGCTGAAGAAATGTTTAGGTACCCTTCCCCAGATTTGTGCCTCGACACAATCCTTTCTCTGAGCTCTACGGACAATTCCTTCGACCCCAAAGCTTAGTTTATGCTCAAACATGCACTATCAACTGTGGGACCTTATA